>NW_027206857.1:0-199172 GCF_032191515.1 Phaenicophaeus curvirostris | reverse complement strand
AAAGAGGGGTGGATAATTGCAATGGAGGGCGGACAAGGGCAAAGAGGGGCGGACATGGTCAAAGAGGGGCAGACAATTTCAAAGAGGGGCGGAGAAGGGTAAAAAGGGGCGGAGAAGATCAAAGAAAACAGGAGAAGTACAAAGAGGGGCGGACAAGGGCAAAGAGGGCGGACAAGTGCAAAGAGGAGAGGACAAGGTTAAAGAGGGTTGGAGAAATGCGGAGAATACTGGATAATTGCAAAGAGTGGCGGACAAGGGCAAAGAGGTGCGAAAAAGTGCAAAGAGGGGCGGACAAGTGCGAAGAATACCGGACATGGTCAAAGAGGGGCGGACAAGTGCGGAGAATACCGGACATGGTCAAAGAGGGGCGGACAAGTGCGGAGAATACCGGAAATGGTCAAAGAGGGGCGGACAAGTGCGGAGAATACCGGACAAGGGCAAAGAGGGGCGGACAAGGGCAAAGAGGGGCGGACAAGGGCAAAGAGGGGCGGACAAGGGCAAAGAGGGGCGGACAAGGGCAAAGAGGGGCGGAAAAGTGTGGAGAATACGGGACAAGGGCAAAGAGGGGCAGAGAAGTTTGGGGAATAAGGGAGAAGTGCAAAGAAGGACGGACAAGGGCAAAGAGGGGTGGACAAAAGAAAAGAGGGGCGGACCAGGGCAAAGACGAGCGGAAAAAGATCAAAGAGGGACAGAAAAGGGCAAAGAGGGGCGGAGAAGTGCGGAGAATACCAGATAAGGGCAAAGAGGGGCGGACAATTCCAAAGAGGGGCGGACAATTCCAAAGAGGGGCGGACAAGGGCAAAGAGGGGCGGACAAGGGCAAAGAGGGGCGGACAAGGGCAAAGAGGGGCGGACAAGGGCAAAGAGGGGCGGACAAGGGCAAAGAGGGGCGGAGAATTGCGGAGAATACGGGACAAGGGCAAAGAGGGACGGACAAGGGCAAAGGGGGCGGACAAGGGCAAAGAGGGGCGGACAAGGGCAAAGAGGGGCGGACAAGGGCAAAGAGGGGCGGACAAGTGCAAAGGGGGGCGGACAAGTGCAAAGGGGGGCGGACAAGTGCAAAGGGGGGCGGACAAGTGCGGAAAACAGGGGACAAGGCCAAAGAGGGGCAAACAAATGCAAAGAGTGGCGGAGAAGTTCAGAGAATAACGGACAAATGCAAAGAGAGGCACACAAGGGCAAAACGAACGGAAAAGATCAAAGATGGGGAAGACAAGGGCAAAGAGGGGCGGAGAAGGGCAAAGAGGGGCGGACAAGGGCAAAGAGGGGCGGACAAGATCGGAGAATACGGGACAAGGGCAAAGAGGGGCGGACAAGGGCAAAGAGGGGCGGACAAGGGCAAAGAGGGGCGGACAAGGGCAAAGAGGGGCGGACAAGGGCAAAGAGGGGCGGACAAGGGCAAAGAGGGGCGGACAAGGGCAAAGAGGGGCGGACAAGTGCAAAGAGGGGCGGACAAGGGCAAAGAGAGGCGGACAAGGGCAAAGAGGGGCGGACAAGGGCAAAGAGGGGTGGACAAGGGCAAAGAGGGGCGGACAAGGGCAAAGAGGGGCGGACAAGGGCAAAGAGGGGCGGACAAGATCGGAGAATACGGGACAAGGGCAAAGAGGGGCGGACAAGGGCAAAGAGGGGCGGACAAGGGCAAAGAGGGGCGGACAAGGGCAAAGAGGGGCGGACAAGGGCAAAGAGGGGCGGACAAGGGCAAAGAGGGGCGGACAAGGGCAAAGAGGGGCGGACAAGGGCAAAGAGAGGCGGACAAGGGCAAAGAGAGGCGGACAAGGGCAAAGAGGGGCGGACAAGGGCAAAGAGGGGCGGACAAGGGCAAAGAGGGGCGGACAAGGGCAAAGAGGGGCGGACAAGATCGGAGAATACGGGACAAGGGCAAAGAGGGGCGGACAAGGGCAAAGAGGGGCGGACAACATCGGAGAATACGGGACAAGGGCAAAGAGGGGCGGACAAGGGCAAAGAGGGGCGGACAAGATCGGAGAATACGGGACAAGGGGAAAGAGGGGCGGACAAGTGCACAGAATAAGGGACAAGGTCAAAGAGGGGCAGACAAGGGCAAAGAGGGGCGGACAAGGGCAAAGAGGGGCGGACAAGGGCAAAGAGGGGCGGACAAGGGCAAAGAGGGGCGGACAAGGGCAAAGAGGGGCGGACAAGGGCAAAGGGGGGCGGACAAGGGCAAAGGGGGGCGGACAAGGGCAAAGGGGGGCGGACAAGGGCAAAGGGGGGCGGACAAGTGCGGAGAATACCAGAAAAGGGCAAAGAGGGGCGGACAAGGGCAAAGAGGGGCGGCAAGTGCGGAAAACAGGGGACCAGGGAAAAGAGGGGCAAACAAGTGCAAAGAGTGGCGGAGAATTGCAGAGAATACCGGACAAGGGCAAAGATGGGCGGACAAGGGGAAAGAGGGCCGTACAAGTGTAGAGAATAACGGACGATGGCAAAGAGGGGCACTCAAGGGCAAATAGGGGAGGACAAGGGCAAAGAGGGGCGTACAAGGGCAAAGAGGGGATGACAAGTGCAAAGAATAGTGCAGAAGGGCAAAGAGGAGCGGACAAGGGCAAAGAGGTGCGGAGAAGTGCGGATAATACCGGACAAGGGCAAGAACAGGTTCACAAGTGCAAAGACGGACGGACAAGTGCAAAGACGGACGGACAAGTGCAAAGACAGGCGGACAAGTGCAAAGAGGGGCAGACAAGTGCAAAGAGGGGCGGACAAGTGCAAAGAGGGGCGGACAAGTGCAAAGAGGGGCAGACAAGTGCAAAGAGGGGCAGACAAGTGCAAAGAGGGGCAGACAAGTGCAAAGAGGGGCGGAGAAGGGCAAAGAGGGGCAGAGAAGGGCAAAGAGGGGCAGAGAAGGGCGGAGAATACGGGACAATGTCAAAGAGAGGCGGACAAGTGCAAAGAGGAGTGGACAAGTGCAAACAGGGGGAGACAAGGGCAAAGAGGGGCAGACAAGGGCAAAGAGGGGCAGACAAGGGCAAAGAGGGTCAGACAAGTGCGGAAAATACGGGACAAGGACAAAGAGTGGCAGACATGGTCAAAGAGGGGCAGACAATTTCAAAGAGGGGCGGAGAAGGGCAAACAGGATGCGGAGAAGTTCAAAGAATACCGGAGAAGTGCAAAGAGAGGCGCACAACGGCAAAGAGGGGCGGACAAGGGCAATGAGGGGTGGACAAGGACAAAGATGGCCTGACAAGGGCAAAGAGGGCAGGACAAAGGCAAAGAGGGGCGGACAAGGGAAACAGGGGTGGACAAGTGCGGAGAATACGGGAAAAGGGCAAAGGGGGGCGGACAAGGGCAAAGAGGGGCGGACAAGGGCAAAGAGGGGCGGACAAGGGCAAAGAGAAGGTGACAAGGTCAAAGAGAAGGTGACAAGGGCAAAGAGCGGCGGACAATTGCAAAGAGGTTCAGACAAGTGCGGAGAATACGGGACAAGGGCAAAGGGGGGCGGACAAGGGCAAAGGGGGGCGGACAAGGGCAAAGCGGGGCGGACAAGGGCAAAGCGGGGCGGACAAGGGCAAAGCGGGGCGGACAAGGGCGGAAAATACGGCACAAGGGCATATAGGAGCGGACTAGGGCCGAGAATAAGGGACGAGGACAAAGAGGGGCGGCGAAGTGCGGAGAATACCGAACAAGTGCAAAGACGGGCGGACAAGGGCAAAGAGGGGCGGCAAGTGCGGAAAACAGGGGACAAGGGCAAAGAGGGGCAAACAAGGGCAAAGAGTCGCGGAGAATTGCAGAGAATACCGGACAAGGGCAAAGACGGGCGGACAAGGGGAAAGAGGGGCGGACAAGTGCAGAGAATAACGGACAATGGCAAAGAGGGGCACTCAAGGGCAAAGAGGGGCGGACAAGGGCAAAGAGGGGAGGACAAGTGCGGAGAATACGGGACAAGTGCAAAAAGGGGCTGACAAGGGCAAAGAGGGGCGGACAAGGGCAAAGAGAGGAGGACAAGTCCAGAGAATACTGGACAAGGGAAAAGAGGGGCGGACAATTGTGGAGAATACGGGACTAGGGCAAAGAGAGGAAGAAAAGTGCGGAGAATACGGGACAAGGGCAAAGAGGGGCGGACATGGGTAGAGAATACGGGACAAGGGCAAAGAGGGTCAGATAAGTGCGGAGACTACGGTACAAGGTCAAAGAGGGGCGGACAAGGGCAAAGAGGGGCGGACAAGGGCAAAGAGGGGCGGACAAGGGCAAAGAGGGGCGGACAAGGCTGGAGAATACAGGGCAAGGGTAAAGAGGGGCGGAGAATTGCGGAGAATACGGGACAAGGTCAAAGAGTGGCGGACAAGGGTAAAGATTGGCGGACAAGTGCGGAGAATAAGGGACAAGGGCAAAGAGGGGCGTACAAGTGCAAAGAGGGGTGGACAAGGGCAAAAAGGGGAGGACAAGTGCAAAGAGGGGCGGACAAGGGCGGAGAATACGGGAAAAGGGGAAAGAGGGTCGGACAAGTGCAAAGAGTGGCGGACAAGTGCAAAGAGGGCCGACAAGGGCAAAGAGGGTTGACAAGGGCAAAGAGGGGCGACAAGGGCAAAGAGGGGCGGACAAGGGCGGAGAATACGGGACAAGGGCAAAGAGGGGCGGACAAGGGCAAAGAGGGGCGGACAAGGGCAAAGAGGGGCGGACAAGGGCAAAGAGGGGCGGACAAGTGCGGAAAATACGGGACAAGGACAAAGAGGGGCGGACATGGTCAAAGAGTGGGAGACAAATTCAAAGAGGGGCGGAGAAGGGCAAAGAGGATGCACTAGTGCAAAGAGGGGCGGACAAGTGCAAAGAGGGTTGGAGAAATGCGGAGAATAATGCACAATTGCAAAGAGGGGCGGACAAGGGCAAAGAGGTGCGAAAAAGTGCAAAGAGGGGCGGACAAGAGTGGAGAATAACGGACAAGGGCAAAGAGGGAAGGACAAGAGCAAAGAGGGGCGGACAAGGGCAAAGAGGGGCGGACAAGGGCAAAGAGGGGCGGACAAGGGCAAAGACGGGCGGACAAGTGCGGAAAATACGGGACAAGGACAAAGAGTGGCGGACATGGTCAAAGAGGGGCAGACAATTTCAAAGAGGGGTGGAGAAGGGCAAACAGGATGCGGAGAAGTTCAAAGAACACCGGAGAAGTGCAAAGAGGGGCGGACAAGGGCAAAGAGGATGCACAATTGCAAAGAGGGGCGGACAAGGGCAAAGAGGTGCGAAAAAGTGCAAAGAGGGGCGGACAAGTGCGGAGAATACCGGACATGGGCAAAGAGGGGCGGACAAGTTCGGAGAATACGGGACAAGGGCAAAGAGGAGCGGACAACTGCAAAGAGGGGCGGTCAAGGGCAAAGAGGGCCGACAAGTG
Source organism: Phaenicophaeus curvirostris (assembly GCF_032191515.1). NCBI lineage: Eukaryota > Metazoa > Chordata > Aves > Cuculiformes > Cuculidae > Phaenicophaeus > Phaenicophaeus curvirostris. The sequence goes on along the minus strand of NW_027206857.1, from coordinate 193,841 downwards.
CGGAGAATACTGGACAAGGGCAAAGATGGGTGGACAAGGGCAAAGAGGGGCGGACAAGGGCAAAGAGGTGCGGACAAACGCAGAGAACACGGGACAAGGGCAAAGAGAGGCGCACAAGGGCAAAGAGGGGCGGACAAGGGCAATGAGGGGCGGACAAGGGCAATGGGTGGCGGACAAGGGCAAAGAGGGGGGGACATGAGCAAAGAGGGCCGGACAAGTGAGGAGAATACGGGACAAGGGCAAAAAGGGGCGGACAACTGCGGAGAATCTAGGACAAGGGCATAGAAGAGCGGACAAGTGCAGAGAATACGGGACAAGGGCAAATAGGGATGACCAAATGCAGAGAACACGGAACAAGGGAAAAGAGGGGCGGACAAGGGCAAAGAGGGGCGGAAAAGGGCAAAGAGGGGCGGACAAGGGCAAAGAGGGGCGGACAAGGGCAAAGAGGGGCGGACAAGGGCAAAGAGGGGCGGACAAGGGCAAAGAGGGGCGGACAAGGGCAAGGAGGAGCGGACAAGGGCAAAGAGGGGCGGACAAGGGCAAAGAGGGGCGGACAAGGGCTAAGAGGGGCGGACAAGGGCAAAGAGGGGCGGACAAAGGCAAAGAGGGGCGGACAAGGGCAAAGAGGGGCGGACAAGATCGGAGAATACGGGACAAGGGCAAATAGGGTCGGACAAGGGCAAAGAGGGGCGGACAAGGGCAAAGAGGGGCGGACAAGGGCAAAGAGGGGCGGACAAGGGCAAAGAGGGGCGGACAAGGGCAAAGAGGGGCGGACAAGGGCAAAGAGGGGCGGACAAGGGCAAAGAGGGGCGGACAAGGGCAAAGAGGGGCGGACAAGGGCAAAGAGGGGCGGACAAGGGCAAAGAAGGGCGGACAAGGGCAAAGAGGGGCGGACAAGGGCAAAGAGGGGCGGACAAGGGCAAAGAGGGGCGGACAAGGTCGGAGAATACGGGACAAGGGCAAAGAGGGGCGGACAAGGGCAAAGAGGGGCGGACAAGGGCAAAGAGGGGCGGACAAGATCGGAGAATACGGGACAAGGGCAAAGAGGGGCGGACAAGGGCAAAGAGGGGCGGACAAGGGCAAAGAGGGGCGGACAAGGGCAAAGAGGGGCGGACAAGGGCAAAGAGGGGCGGACAAGGGCAAAGAGGGGCGGACAAGGGCAAAGAGGGGCGGACAAGGGCAAAGAGGGGCGGACAAGGGCAAAGAGGGGCGGACAAGGGCAAAGAGGGGCGGACAAGGGCAAAGAGGGGCGGACAAGGGCAAAGAGGGGCGGACAAGTGCAAAGAGGGGCGGACAAGATCGGAGAATACGGGACAAGGGCAAAGAGGGGCGGACAAGGGCAAAGAGGGGCGGAAAAGGGCAAAGAGGGGCGGACAAGGGCAAAGAGGGGCGGACAAGGGCAAAGAGGGGCGGACAAGGGCAAAGAGGGGCGGACAAGGGCAAAGAGGGGCGGACAAGGGCAAAGAGGGGCGGACAAGGGCAAAGAGGGGCGGACAAGGGCAAAGAGGGGCGGACAAGGGCAAAGAAGGGCGGACAAGGGCAAAGAAGGGCGGACAAGGGCAAAGAAGGGCGGACAAGGGCAAAGAAGGGCGGACAAGTGCAAAGAGGGGCGGACAAGGGCAAAGAGGGGCGGACAAGGGCAAAGAGGGGCGGACAAGATCGGAGAATACGGGACAAGGGCAAAGAGGGGCGGACAAGGGCAAAGAGGGGCGGACAAAGGCAAAGAGGGGCGGACAAGATCGGAGAATACGGGACAAGGGCAAAGAGGGGCGGACAAGGGCAAAGAGGGGCGGACAAGGGCAAAGAGGGGCGGACAAGGGCAAAGAGGGGCGGACAAGGGCAAAGAGGGGCGGACAAGATCGGAGAATACGGGACAAGGGCAAAGAGGGGCGGACAAGGTCAAAGAGGGGCGGACAAGGGCAAAGAGGGGCGGACAAGGGCAAAGAGGGGCGGACAAGGGCAAAGAGGGGCGGACAAGGGCAAAGAGGGGCGGACAAGGGCAAAGAGGGGCGGACAAGGGCAAAGAGGGGCGGACAAGGGCAAAGAGGGGCGGACAAGGGCAAAGAGGGGCGGACAACTCCTGAGAATACGGGACAAGGGCAAAGAGGGGCGGACAAGATCGGAGAATACGGGACAAGGGCAAAGAGGGGCGGACAAGATCGGAGAATACGGGACAAGGGCAAAGAGGGGCGGACAAGATCGGAGAATACGGGACAAGGGCAAAGAGGGGCGGACAAGGGCAAAGAGGGGCGGACAAGGGCAAAGAGGGGCGGACAAGGGCAAAGAGGGGCGGACAAGGGCAAAGAGGGGCGGACAAGATCGGAGAATACGGGACAAGGGCAAAGAGGGGCGGACAAGGGCATAGAGGGGCGGACAAGGGCAAAGAGGGGCGGACAAGGGCAAAGAGGGGCGGACAAGGGCAAAGAGGGGCGGACAAGTGCAAAGAGGGGCGGACAACGGCAAAGAGGGGCGGAGAAGGGCAAAGAGGGGCGGAGAAGGGCAAAGAGGCGCAGACAAGGGCAAAGAGGGGCGGACAAGGGCAAAGAGGGGCGGACAAGGGCAAAGAGGGGCGGACAAGGGCAAAGAGGGGCGGACAAGGTCGGAGAATACGGGACAAGGGCAGAGAGGGGCGGACAAGGGCAAAGAGGGGCGGACAAGGGCAAAGAGGGGCGGACAAGATCGGAGAATGCGGACAAGGGCAAAGAGGGGCGGACAAGGGCAAAGAGGGGCGGACAAGATCGGAGAATGCGGACAAGGGCAAAGAGGGGCGGACAAGGGCAAAGAGGGGCGGACAAGGGCAAAGAGGGGCGGACAAGGGCAAAGAGGGGCGGACAAGGGCAAAGAGGGGCGGACAAGGGCAAAGAGGGGCGGACAAGATCGGAGAATACGGGACAAGGGCAAAGAGGGGCGGACAAGGGCAAAGAGGTGCGGACAAAGGCAAAGAGGTGCGGACAAGGGCAAAGAGGGGCGGACAAGGGCAAAGAGGGGCGGACAAGGGCAAAGAGGGGCGGACAAGGGAAAAGAGGGGCCGACAAGGGCAAAGAGGGGCGGACAAGGGCAAAGAGGGGCGGACAAGGGCAAAGAGGGGCGGACAAGGGCAAAGAGGGGCGGACAAGGGCAAAGAGGGGCGGACAAGGGCAAAGAGGGGCGGACAAGGGCAAAGAGGGGCGGACAAGGGCAAAGAGGGGCGGACAAGATCGGAGAATACGGGACAAGGGCAAAGAGGGGCGGACAAGGGCAAAGAGGGGCGGACAAGGGCAAAGAGGGGCGGACAAGGGCAAAGAGGGGCGGACAAGGGCAAAGAGAAGCGGACAAGGGCAAAGAGGGGCGGACAAGGGCAAAGAGGGGCGGACAAGTGCAAAGAGGGGCGGACAAGGGCAAAGAGGGGCGGACAAAGGCAAAGAGGGGCGGAAAAGTGCAAAGAGGGGCGGACAAGGGCAAAGAGGGGTGGACAAGGGCAAAGAGGGGCGGACAAGATAGGAGAATAAGGGACAAGGGCAAAGAGGGGCGGACAAGGGCAAAGAGGGACGGACAAGGGCAAAGAGGGGCGGACAAGGGCAAAGAGGGGCGGACAATGGCAAAGAGGGGCGGACAAGGGCAAAGAGGGGCGGACAAGGGCGAAGAGGGGCGGACAAGGGCAAAGAGGGGCGGACAAGGGCAAAGAGGGGCGGACAAGGGCAAAGAGGGGCGGACAAGGGCGGAGAATACGGGACAAGGGCAAAGAGGGGCGGACAAGGGCGGAGAATACGGGACAAGGGCAAAGAGGGGAGGACAAGGGCGGAGAATACGGGACAAGGGCAAAGAGGGGCGGACAAGGGCAAAGAGGGGCGGACAAGGGCAAAGAGGGGCGGACAAGGGCAAAGAGGGGCGGACAAGGGCAAAGAGGGGCGGACAAGGGCAAAGAGGGGCGGACAAGGGCAAAGAGGGGCGGACAAGGGCAAAGAGGGGCGGACAAGGGCAAAGAGGGGCGGACAAGGGCGGAGAATACGGGACAAGGGCAAAGAGGGGCGGACAAGGGCAAAGAGAAGCGGACAAGGGCAAAGAGGGGCGGACAAGGGCAAAGAGGGGCGGACAAGGGCAAAGAGGGGCGGACAAGGGCAAAGAGGTGCGGACAAGGGCAAAGAGGGGCGGACAAGGGCAAAGAGGGGCGGACAAGGGCAAAGAGGGGCGGACAAGATAGGAGAATAAGGGACAAGGGCAAAGAGGGGCGGACAAGGGCAAAGAGGGGCGGACAAGGGCAAAGAGGGGCGGACAAGGGCAAAGAGGGGCGGACAAGGGCAAAGAGGGTCGGACAAGGGCAAAGAGGGGCGGACAAGGGCAAAGAGGGTCGGACAAGGGCAAAGAGGGGCGGACAAGGGCAAAGAGGGGCGGACAAGGGCAAAGAGGGGCGGACAAGATCGGAGAATGCGGGACAAGGGCAAAGAGGGGCGGACAAGGGCAAAGAGGGGCGGACAAGGGCAAAGAGGGGCGGACAAGGGCAAAGAGGGGCGGACAAGGGCAAAGAGGGGCGGACAAGGGCAAAGAGGGGCGGACAAGGGCAAAGAGGGTCGGACAAGGGCAAAGAGGGGCGGACAAGGGCAAAGAGGGGCGGACAAGGGCAAAGAGGGGCGGACAAGATCGGAGAATGCGCGACAAGGGCAAAGAGGGGCGGACAAGGGCAAAGAGGGGCGGACAAGGGCAAAGAGGGGCGGACAAGGGCAAAGAGGGGCGGACAAGGGCAAAGAGGGGCGGACAAGGGCAAAGAGGGGCGGACAAGATCGGAGAATACGGGACAAGTGCAAAGAGGGGCGGACAAGGGCAAAGAGGGGCGGACAAGGGCAAAGAGGGGCGGAAAAGGGCAAAGAGGGGCGGACAAGGGCAAAGAGGGGCGGACAAGATCGGAGAATACGGGACAAGGGCAAAGAGGGGCGGACAAGGGCAAAGAGGGGCGGACAAGGGCAAAGAGGGGCGGACAACGGGCAAAGAGGGGCGGACAACGGGCAAAGAGGGGCGGACAAGGTCAAAGAGGGGCGGACAAGGGCAAAGAGGGGCCGACAAGGGCAAAGAGGGTAGGACAAGGGCAAAGAGGGGCGGACAAGATCGGAGAATACGGGACAAGGGCAAAGAGGGGCGGACAAGGGCAAAGAGGGGCGGACAAGGGCAGAGAGGGGCGGACAAGGGCAAAGAGGGGCGGACAAGGGCAAAGAGGGGCGGACAAGGGCAAAGAGGGGCGGACAAGGGCAAAGAGGGGCGGACAAGGGCAAAGAGGGGCGGACAAGGGCAAAGAGGGGCGGACAAGTTCGGAGAATACGGGACAAGTGCAAAGAGGGGCGGACAAGGGCAAAGAGGTGCGGACAAGGGCAAAGAGGTGCGGACAAGGGCAAAGAGGGGCGGACAAGGGCAAAGAGGGGACGGACAAGGGCAAAGAGGGGCGGACAATATCGGAGAATACGGGACAAGGGCAAAGAGGGGCGGACAAGGGCAAAGAGGGGCGGACAAGGGCAAAGAGGGGCGGACAAGGGCAAAGAGGGGCGGCAAGGACAAAGAGGGGCGGACAAGGGCAAAGAGGGGCGGACAAGGGCAAAGAGGGGCGGACAAGGGCAAAGAGGGGCGGACAAGATCGGAGAATACGGGACAAGGGCAAAGAGGGCCGGACAAGGGCAAAGAGGGGCGGACAAGGGCAAAGAGGGGCGGACAAGATCGGAGAATACGGGACAAGGGCAAAGAGGGGCGGACAAGGGCAAAGAGGGGCGGACAAGGGCAAAGAGGGGCGGACAAGACAGGAGAATAAGGGACAAGGGCAAAGAGGGGCGGACAAGGGCATAGAGGGGCGGACAAGTGCAAAGAGGGGCGGACAAGATCGGAGAATACGGGACAAGGGCAAAGAGGGGCGGACAAGGGCAAAGAGGGGCGGACAAGGGCAAAGAGGGGCGGACAAGGGCAAAGAGGGGCGGACAAGGGCAAAGAGGGGCGGACAAGGGCAAAGAGGGGCGGACAAGGGCAAAGAGGGGCGGACAAGGGCAAAGAGGGGCGGACAAGATCGGAGAATACGGGACAAGAGCAAAGAGGGGCGGACAAGGGCAAAGAGGGGCGGACAAGGGCAAAGAGGGGCGGTCAAGGGCAAAGAGGGGCGGACAAGGGCAAAGAGGGGCGGACAAGGGCAAAGAGGGGCGGACAAGGGCAAAGAGGGGCGGACAAGGGCAAAGAGGGGCGGTCAAGGGCAAAGAGGGGCGGACAAGGGCAAAGAGAAGCGGACAAGGGCAAAGAGAAGCGGACAAGGGCAAAGAGGGGCGGACAAGGGCAAAGAGGGGCGGACAAGGGCAAAGAGGGGCGGACAAGGGCAAAGAGGGGCGGACAAGGGCAAAGAGGGGCGGACAAGGGCAAAGAGGGGCGGACAAGATCGGAGAATACGGGACAAGGGCAAAGAGTGGCGGACAAGGGCAAAGAGGGGCGGACAAGGGCAAAGAGGGGCGGACAAGGGCAAAGAGGGGCGGACAAGGGCAAAGAGGGGCGGACAAGGGCAAAGAGGGGCGGACAAGATCGGAGAATACGGGACAAGGGCAAAGAGGGTCGGACAAGGGCAAAGAGGGGCGGACAAGGGCAAAGAGGGGCGGACAAGGGCAAAGAGGGGCGGACAAGGGCAAAGAGGGGCGGACAAGGGCAAAGAGGGGCGGACAAGGGCAAAGAGGGGCGGACAAGGGCAAAGAGGGGCGGACAAGATTGGAGAATACGGGACAAGGGCAAAGAGGGGCGGACAAGGGCAAAGAGGGGCGGACAAGGGCAAAGAGGGGCGGACAAGATCGGAGAATACGGGACAAGGGCAAAGAGGGCCGGACAAGGGCAAAGAGGGGCGGACAAGGGCAAAGAGGTGCGGACAAGTGCAAAGAGGGGCGGACAAGATCGGAGAATACGGGACAAGGGCAAAGAGGGGCGGACAAGGGCAAAGAGGGGCGGACAAGGGCAAAGAGGGGCGGACAAGGGCAAAGAGGGGCGGACAAGGGCAAAGAGGGGCGGACAAGGGCAAAGAGGGGCGGACAAGGGCAAAGAGGGGCGGACAAGATCGGAGAATACGGGACAAGGGCAAAGAGGGGCGGACAAGGGCAAAGAGGGGCGGACAAGATCGGAGATTACGGGACAAGGGCAAAGAGGGGCGAACAAGGGCAAAGAGGGGCGGACAAGTTCGGAGAATACGGGACAAGGGCAAAGAGGGGCGGACAAGGGCAAAGAGGGGCGGACAAGGGCAAAGAGGGGCGGACAACGGGCAAAGAGGGGCGGACAACGGGCAAAGAGGGGCGGACAAGGTCAAAGAGGGGCGGACAAGGGCAAAGAGGGGCCGACAAGGGCAAAGAGGGTAGGACAAGGGCAAAGAGGGGCGGACAAGATCGGAGAATACGGGACAAGGGCAAAGAGGGGCGGACAAGGGCAAAGAGGGGCGGACAAGGGCAGAGAGGGGCGGACAAGGGCAAAGAGGGGCGGACAAGGGCAAAGAGGGGCGGACAAGGGCAAAGAGGGGCGGACAAGGGCAAAGAGGGGCGGACAAGGGCAAAGAGGGGCGGACAAGGGCAAAGAGGGGCGGACAAGATCGGAGAATACGGGACAAGTGCAAAGAGGGGCGGACAAGGGCAAAGAGGTGCGGACAAGGGCAAAGAGGTGCGGACAAGGGCAAAGAGGGGCGGACAAGGGCAAAGAGGGGACGGACAAGGGCAAAGAGGGGCGGACAATATCGGAGAATACGGGACAAGGGCAAAGAGGGGCGGACAAGGGCAAAGAGGGGCGGACAAGGGCAAAGAGGGGCGGACAAGGGCAAAGAGGGGCGGCAAGGACAAAGAGGGGCGGACAAGGGCAAAGAGGGGCGGACAAGGGCAAAGAGGGGCGGACAAGGGCAAAGAGGGGCGGACAAGATCGGAGAATACGGGACAAGGGCAAAGAGGGCCGGACAAGGGCAAAGAGGGGCGGACAAGGGCAAAGAGGGGCGGACAAGATCGGAGAATACGGGACAAGGGCAAAGAGGGGCGGACAAGGGCAAAGAGGGGCGGACAAGGGCAAAGAGGGGCGGACAAGACAGGAGAATAAGGGACAAGGGCAAAGAGGGGCGGACAAGGGCATAGAGGGGCGGACAAGTGCAAAGAGGGGCGGACAAGATCGGAGAATACGGGACAAGGGCAAAGAGGGGCGGACAAGGGCAAAGAGGGGCGGACAAGGGCAAAGAGGGGCGGACAAGGGCAAAGAGGGGCGGACAAGGGCAAAGAGGGGCGGACAAGGGCAAAGAGGGGCGGACAAGGGCAAAGAGGGGCGGACAAGGGCAAAGAGGGGCGGACAAGATCGGAGAATACGGGACAAGAGCAAAGAGGGGCGGACAAGGGCAAAGAGGGGCGGACAAGGGCAAAGAGGGGCGGACAAGGGCAAAGAGGGGCGGACAAGGGCAAAGAGGGGCGGACAAGGGCAAAGAGGGGCGGACAAGGGCAAAGAGGGGCGGACAAGGGCAAAGAGGGGCGGACAAGGGCAAAGAGGGGCGGACAAGGGCAAAGAGGGGCGGACAAGGGCAAAGAGGGGCGGACAAGGGCGGAGAATACGGGACAAGGGCAAAGAGGGGCGGACAAGATCGGAGAATACGGGACAAGGGCAAAGAGTGGCGGACAAGGGCAAAGAGGGGCGGACAAGGGCAAAGAGGGGCGGACAAGGGCAAAGAGGGGCGGACAAGGGCAAATAGGGGCGGACAAGGGCAAAGAGGGGCGGACAAGATCGGAGAATACGGGACAAGGGCAAAGAGGGTCGGACAAGGGCAAAGAGGAGCGGACAAGGGCAAAGAGGGGCGGACAAGGGCAAAGAGGGGCGGACAAGGGCAAAGAGGGGCGGACAAGGGCAAAGAGGGGCGGACAAGGGCAAAGAGGGGCGGACAAGGGCAAAGAGGGGCGGACAAGATTGGAGAATACGGGACAAGGGCAAAGAGGGGCGGACAAGGGCAAAGAGGGGCGGACAAGGGCAAAGAGGGGCGGACAAGATCGGAGAATACGGGACAAGGGCAAAGAGGGCCGGACAAGGGCAAAGAGGGGCGGACAAGGGCAAAGAGGTGCGGACAAGTGCAAAGAGGGGCGGACAAGATCGGAGAATACGGGACAAGGGCAAAGAGGGGCGGACAAGGGCAAAGAGGGGCGGACAAGGGCAAAGAGGGGCGGACAAGGGCAAAGAGGGGCGGACAAGGGCAAAGAGGGGCGGACAAGGGCAAAGAGGGGCGGACAAGGGCAAAGAGGGGCGGACAAGATCGGAGAATACGGGACAAGGGCAAAGAGGGGCGGACAAGGGCAAAGAGGGGCGGACAAGATCGGAGAATACGGGACAAGGGCAAAGAGGGGCGGACAAGGGCAAAGAGGGGCGGACAAGTTCGGAGAATACGGGACAAGGGCAAAGAGGGGCGGACAAGGGCAAAGAGGGGCGGACAAGGGCAAAGAGGGGCGGACAAGGGCAAAGAGGGGCGGACAAGGGCAAAGAGGGGCGGACAAGGGCAAAGAGGGTAGGACAAGGGCAAAGAGGGGCGGACAAGGGCAAAGAGGGTAGGACAAGGGCAAAGAGGGGCGGACAAGGGCAAAGAGGGGCGGACAAGGGCAAAGAGGGGCGGACAAGGGCAAAGAGGGGCGGACAAGGGCAAAGAGGGGCGGACAAGGGCAAAGAGGGGCGGACAAGGGCAAAGAGGGGCGGACAAGGGCAAAGAGGGGCGGACAAGGGCAAAGAGGTGCGGACAAGGGCAAAGAGAAGCGGACAAGGGCAAAGAGGGGCGGACAAGGGCAAAGAGGGGCGGACAAGGGCAAAGAGGGTCGGACAAGATAGGAGAATAAGAGACAAGTGCAAAGAGGGGCTGACAAGGGCAAAGAGGGGCGGACAAGGGCGGAGAATACGGGACAAGGGCAAAGATATGCGGACAAGATCGGAGAATACGGGACAAGGGCAAAGAGGGGCGGACAAGGGCAAAGAGGGGCGGACAAGGGCAAAGAGGGGCGGAAAAGGGCAAAGAGGTGTGGACAAGCGCAAAGGGGGGCGGACAAGGGCAAAGAGGGGCGGACAAGGGCAAAGAGGGGCGGACAAGTTCGGAGAATACGGGACAAGGGCAAAGAGGGGTGGACAAGGACAAAGAGGGGCGGACAAGGGCAAAGAGGGGTGGACAAGGGCAAAGAGGGGCGGACAACGGGCAAAGAGGGGCGGACAACGGGCAAAGAGGGGCGGACAAGGTCAAAGAGGGGCGGACAAGGGCAAAGAGGGGCGGACAAGGGCAAAGAGGGGCGGACAAGGTCAAAGAGGGGCGGACAAGGGCAAAGAGGGGCGGACAAGGGCAAAGAGGGGCGGACAAGGGCAAAGAGGGGCGGACAAGATCGGAGAATACGGGACAAGGGCAAAGAGGGGCGGACAAGGGCAAAGAGGGGCGGACAAGGGCAAAGAGGGGCGGACAAATCGGAGAATACGGGACAAGGGCAAAGAGGGGCGGACAAGGGCAAAGAGGGGCGGACAAGGGCAAAGAGGGGCGGACAAGGGCAAAGAGGGGCGGACAAGGGCAAAGAGGGGCGGACAAGGGCAAAGAGGGGCGGACAAGGGCAAACAGGGGCGGACAAGATCGGAGTATACGGGACAAGGGCAAAGAGGGGCGGACAAGAGCAAAGAGGGGCGGACAAGGGCAAAGAGGGGCGGACAAGATCGGAGAATACGGGACAAGGGCAAAGAGGGCCGGACAAGGGCAAAGAGGGGCGGACAAGGGCAAAGAGGGGCGGACAAGGGCAAAGAGGGGCGGACAAGATCGGAGAATACGGGACAAGGGCAAAGAGGGGCGGACAAGGGCAAAGAGGGGCGGACAAGGGCAAAGAGGGGCGGACAAGGGCAAAGAGGGGCGGACAAGGGCAAAGAGGGGCGGACAAGGGCAAAGAGGGGCGGACAAGGACAAAGAGGGGCGGACAAGATCGGAGAATACGGGACAAGGGCAAAGAGGGGCGGACAAGGGCAAAGAGGGGCGGACAAGATCGGAGAATACGGGACAAGGGCAAAGAGGGGCGGACAAGGGCAAAGAGGGGCGGACAAGGGCAAATAGGGGCGGACAAGGGCAAAGAGGGTAGGACAAGGGCAAAGAGGGTAGGACAAGGGCAAAGAGGGGCGGACAAGGGCAAAGAGGGGCGGACAAGGGCAAAGAGGGGCGGACAAGGGCAAAGAGGGGCGGACAAGGGCAAAGAGGGGCGGACAAGGGCAAAGAGGGGCGGACAAGGGCAAAGAGGGGCGGACAAGGGCAAAAAGGGGCGGACAAGGGCAAAGAGGGGCGGACAAGGGCAAAGAGGGGCGGACAAGTGCTGAGAATACGGGACAAGTTCAAAGAGGGGCGGACAAGGGCAAAGAGGGACGGACAAGGGCAAAGAAGGACGGACAAGGGCAAAGAGGGGCGGACAAGGGCAAAGAGGGGCGGACAAGGGCAAAGAGGGGTGGACAACGGCAAAGAGGGGCGGACAGGGGCTCAAATACGGGACAAGGGCAGAGAGGGGCGGAGAAGTGCAAAGAGGGGCGGACAAGGGCAATGAGGGGCGGACAAGGCCAAGAGGGGCGGACAAGGGCAAAGAGGGGAGGACAAGGGCAAAGAGGGTCGGAAAAGGGCTGAAAATTAGGGACAAGTGCAAAGAGGAGTGGACAAGGGCAAAGAGGGGCGGACAAGGGCAAAGAGGGGCGGACAAGGGCAAAGAGGGGCGGACAAGGGCAAAGAGGGGCGGACAAGGGCAAAGAGGGGCGGACAAGGGCAAAGAGGGGCGGACAAGGGCAAAGAGGGGCGGACAAGGGCAAAGAGGGGCGGACAAGGGCACAGAGGGGCGGACAAGAGCAAAGAGGGGCGGACAAGGGCTGAGAATACGGGACAAGGGCAAACAGGGGCGGACATGGGCAAAGAGGGGCGGACAAGTGCAAAGAGGGACGGACAAGGGCTGAGAATAAGGTACAAGGGCAAAGAGGGTCGGACAAGGTCAAAGAGGGGTGGACAAGGGCAAAGAGGGGCGGAAAAGGGCAAAGAGGGGCGGAAAAGTGCAAAGAGGGGCGGAAAAGGGCAAAGAGGGGCGGAAAAGGGCAAAGAGGGGCGAACAAGGGCTGAGAATAAGGTACAAGGGCAAAGAGGGTCGGACAATTTCAAAGAGGGGTGGACAAGGGCAAAGAGGGGCGGACAAGGGCAAAGAGGGGCGGACAAGGGCAAAGAGGGGCGGACAAGTGCAAAGAGGGTCGGACAAGGGCAAAGAGGGGCGGAAAAGTGTTGAGAATCCAGGACAAGTGCAAAGAGGGGAGGACAAGGGCAAAGAGAGGCGGACAAGGGCAAAGAGGGTCGGAAAAGGGCTGAGAATAAGGTACAAGGGCAAAGAGGGACGGACAAGGTCAAAGAGGGGTGGACAATGGCAAAGAGGGGCGGACAAGGGCAAAGAGGGGCGGACAAGGGCAAAGAGGGGCGGGCAAGGGCAAAGAGGGGCGGACAAGGGCAAAGAGGGGCGGACAAGGGCAAAGAGGGGCAGACAATTTCTGAGATTAAGGGACAAGTGCAAAGAGGGGCGGACAAGGGCACAGAGGGGCGGTCAAGGGCACAGAGGGGCGGTCAAGGGCTGAGAATACGGGACAAGGGCACAGAAGGGCGGACAAGGGCAAAGAGTTTCGGACAATTTCAAAGAGGGGCGAACAAGGGCAAAGAGGGAAGGCCAAGGGCAAAGAGGGGCAGACAAGGGCAAAGAGGGGCGGAGAAGTGCAAAGAGGGGCGGACAAGGGCGGAGAATATGGGACAAGGGCAAAGAGGGGCGGACAAGGGCGGAGAATATGGGACAAGGGCAAAGAGGGGCGCACAAGGGCAAAGAGGGGCGCACAAGGGCAAAGAGGGGCGCACAAGGGCAAAGAGGGGCGCACAAGGGCAAAGAGGGGCACACAAGGGCAAAGAGGGGCAGACAAGTGCAAAGAGTTGAGGACAAGGGCAAAGAGGGGTGGACAAGTGCAAAGAGGGCCGGACGAGGGCAAAGAGGGCCGGACAAGGGCTGAGAATACGGGACAAGTGCTGAGAATACGGGACAAAGGCAAAGAGGGGCGGACAAAGGCTGAGAATACGGGACAAAGGCAAGAGGGGCAGACAAGTGCAAAGAGGGGCGGACAAGGGCAAAGAGGGGTGGACAAGGGCACACAGGGGCGAACAAGGGCAATGAGGAGCGGACAAGGGCTGAGAATACGGGACAAGGGCACAGAGGGGCAGACAAGGGCACAGAGGGGCGGACAAGGGCAAAGAGTATCGGACAAGGGCAAAGAGGGGCGGACAAGGGCTGAAAATTCGGGACAAGTGCAAAGAGGTGTGGACAAGGGCAAAGAGGGGCGGACAAGGGCAAAGAGGGGCGGACAACGGCAAAGAGGGGCGGACAAGGGCAAAGAGGGGCGGACAAGGGCAAAGAGGGGCGGACAATGGCAAAGAGGTGCGGACAAGGGCAAAGAGGGGCGGACAAGGGCAAAGAGGGGCGGACAAGTGCAAAGAGGGGCGGACAAGGGCAAAGAGGGGCGGACAACTGCAAAGAGGGGCGGACAGGGGCTGAGAATACGGGACAAGGGCAAAGAGGGCCGAACAAGGGCAAAGAGGGCCGGACAAGGGCAATGAGGGGCGGACAAGTGCTGAGAATACGGGACAAGGGCAAAGAGGTGCGGAGAAGGGCAAAGAGGGGCGGACAAGGGCAAAGAGGGGCGGACAAGGGCAAAGAGGGGCGGACAAGAGCAAATAGGGGCGGACAACGGCAAAGAGGGGCGGACAACGGCAAAGAGGGGCGGACAAAGGCAAAGAGGGGCGCACAAGGGCAAAGAGGGGCGCACAAGGGCATAGAGGGGCAGACAAGGGCAAAGAGGGGAGGACAAGGCGAAAGAGGGGAGGACAAGGGCAAAGAGGGGGGGACAAGGGCAAAGAGGGGGGGACAAGGGCAAAGAGGGGGGGACAAGGGCAAAGAGGGCCGGACAAGGGCAAAGAGGGCCGGACATGGGCAAAGAGGGGAGGACCAGGGCAAAGAGGGGCGGACAAGGGCGGAGACTACGGGACAAGGGCAAAGAGGGGCACATAAGTGCGGAAAATACGGGACAAGGGCAAAGAGGGGTGGACAAGGCAAAGTGCGAGGGACAAGTGCGGAGAATACGGGACAAGGGCAAAGAGGGGCGGACAAGGGCAAAGAGGGGCGGACAAGGGCAAAGAGGGGCGGACAAGGGCAAAGAGGGGCGGACAAGGGCAAAGAGGGGCGGACAAGGGCAAAGAGGGGCGGACAAGGGCAAAGAGGGGCGGAAAAGGGCAAAGAGGGGCGGACAAGTACGGAGAATACGGGACTAGGGCAAAGAGCGGAAGACAAGTGCGGAGAATACGGGACAAGGGCAAAGAGGGGCGGACAAGGGCAGAGAATAAGCAAAAAGGGCAAAGAGGAGCGGACAAGGGCAAAGAGGGGCGGACAAGGGCAAAGAGGGGCGGACAAGGGCAAAGAGGGGCGGACAAGGGCAAAGAGGGGCGGACAAGGGCAAAGAGGGGCGGACAAGGGCGGAGAATACGGGACAAGGGCAAAGAGGGGCGGACAAGGGCAAAGAGGAGCGGACAAGGGCAAAGGGGGGCGGACAAGGGCAAAGGGGGGCGGACAAGGGCAAAGGGGGGCGGACAAGGGCAAAGGGGGGCGGACAAGGGCAAAGGGGGGCGGACAAGGGCAAAGGGGGGCGGACAAGGGCAAAGACAGGCGGCAAGTGCGGAAAACAGGGGACAAGGGCAAAGAGGGGCAAACAAGTGCAAAGAGTGGCGGAGAATTGCAGAGAATACCGGACAAGGGCAAGGACGGGCGGACAAGGGGAAAGAGGGGATGACAAGTGTAAAGAATAGTGCAGAAGGGCAAAGAGGAGCGGACAAGGGCAAAGAGGTGCGGAGAAGTGCGGATAATACCGGACAAGGGCAAGGACAGTTTCACAAGTGCAAAGAAGGACGGACAAGTGCAAAGACAGGCGAACAAGTGCAAAGAGGGGCGGACAAGTGCAAAGAGGGGCGGACAAGTGCAAAGAGGGGCGGACAAGTGCAAAGAGGGGCGGACAAGTGCAAAGAGGGGCGGACAAGTGCAAAGAGGGGCAGACAAGTGCAAAGAGGGGCTGAGAAGGGCAAAGAGGGGCAGAGAAGGGCAAAGAGGGGCAGAGAAGGGCAAAGAGGGGCAGAGAAGGGCAAAGAGGGGCAGAGAAGGGCAAAGAGGGGCAGAGAAGGGCAAAGAGGGGCAGAGAAGTGCGGAGAATACGGGACAATGTCAAAGAGAGGCAGACAAGGGCAAAGAGGAGTGGACAAGTGCAAAGAGGGGCAGACAAGTGTAAAGAGGGGCAGAAAAGGGCAAAGAGGGGCAGACAAGGGCAAAGAGGGGCAGACAAGTGCGGAAAATACGGGACAAGGACAAAGAGTGGCGTACATGGTCAAAGAGGGGCAGACAATTTCAAAGAGGGGCGGAGAAGGGCAAACAGGATGCGGAGAAGTTCAAAGAATACCGGAGAAGTGCAAAGAGGGGCGGACAAGGGCAAAGAGGGGCGGACAAGTGCGGAGAATACGGGACTAGGGCAAAGAGAGGAAGACAAGTGCGGAGAATACGGGACAAGGGCAAAGAGGGGCGGACAAGGGCAAAGAGGGGTGGACAAGGGCAAAGAGGGGCGGACAAGGGCAAAGAGGGGCGGACAAGGGCAAAGAGGGGCGGACAAGGGCAAAGAGGGGCGGACAAGGGCAAAGAGGGGCGGACAAGGGCAAAGAGGGGCGGACAAGAGCGGAGAATACGGGACAAGAGGAAAGTTGGTCAGAAAAGTACAAAGAGGGGCGGACAAGGGCAAAGAGGAGCGGAAAAGGGCAAAGAGGGGAGGACAAGTGCGGAGAATACGGGACAAGTGCAAAAAGGGGCAGACAAGGGCAAAGAGGGGCGGACAAGGGCAAAGAGGGGCGGACAAGGGCAAAGAGGGGCGGACAAGGGCAAAGAGGGGCGGACAAGGGCAAAGAGGGGCGGACAAGGGCAAAGAGGGGCGGCAAGTGCGGAAAACAGGGGACTAGGGCAAAGAGGGGCAAACAAGTGCAAAGAGTGGCGGAGAATTGCAGAGAATACCGGACAAGGGCAGGGACGGGCGGACAAGGGGAAGGAGGGCCGGACAAGTGCAGAGAATAACGGACAATGGCAAAGAGGGGCACTCAAGGGCAAATAGGGGAGGACAAGGGCAAAGAGGGGCGTACAAGGGCAAAGAGGGGATGACAAGTGCAAAGAATAGTGCAGAAGGGCAAAGAGGAGCGGACAAGGGCAAAGAGGTGCGGAGAAGTGCGGATAATACCGGACAAGGACAAGGACAGGTTCACAAGTGCAAAGACGGACGGACAAGTGCAAAGACAGGCGAACAAGTGCAAAGAGGGGCGGACAAGGGCAGAGAATAAGCAAAAAGGGCAAAGAGGGGCGGACAAGGGCAAAGAGGGGCGGACAAGGGCAAAGAGGGGCGGACAAGGGCAAAGAGGGGCGGACAAGGGCAAAGGGGGGCGGACAAGGGCAAAGGGGGGCGGACAAGGGCAAAGGGGGGTGGACAAGGGCAAAGGGGGGCGGACAAGTGCGGAGAATACCGGACAAGGGCAAAGACAGGCGGACAAGGGCAAAGAGGGGCGGCAAGTGCGGAAAACAGGGGACAAGGGCAAAGAGGGGCAAACAAGTGCAAAGAGTGGCGGAGAATTGCAGAGAATACCGGACAAGGGCAAGGACGGGCGGACAAGGGGAAAGAGGGGATGACAAGTGTAAAGAATAGTGCAGAAGGGCAAAGAGGAGCGGACAAGGGCAAAGAGGTGCGGAGAAGTGCGGATAATACCGGACAAGGGCAAGGACAGTTTCACAAGTGCAAAGACGGACGGACAAGTGCAAAGACAGGCGAACAAGTGCAAAGAGGGGCGGACAAGTGCAAAGAGGGGCGGACAAGTGCAAAGAGGGGCGGACAAGTGCAAAGAGGGGCGGACAAGTGCAAAGAGGGGCGGACAAGTGCAAAGAGGGGCAGACAAGGGCAAAGAGGGGCTGAGAAGGGCAAAGAGGGGCAGAGAAGGGCAAAGAGGGGCAGAGAAGGGCAAAGAGGGGCAGAGAAGGGCAAAGAGGGGCAGAGAAGGGCAAAGAGGGGCAGAGAAGGGCAAAGAGGGGCAGAGAAGTGCGGAGAATACGGGACAATGTCAAAGAGAGGCAGACAAGGGCAAAGAGGAGTGGACAAGTGCAAAGAGGGGCAGACAAGGGCAAAGAGGGGCAGAAAAGGTCAAAGAGGGGCAAACAAGGGCAAAGAGGGGCAGACAAGTGCGGAAAATACGGGACAAGGACAAAGAGTGGCGTACATGGTCAAAGAGGGGCAGACAATTTCAAAGAGGGGCGGAGAAGGGCAAACAGGATGCGGAGAAGTTCAAAGAATACCGGAGAAGTGCAAAGAGGGGCGGACAAGGGCAAAGAGGGGCGGACAAGTGCGGAGAATACGGGACTAGGGCAAAGAGAGGAAGACAAGTGCGGAGAATACGGGACAAGGGCAAAGAGGGGCGGACAAGGGCAAAGAGGGGCGGACAAGGGCAAAGAGGGGCGGACAAGGGCAAAGAGGGGCGGACAAGGGCAAAGAGGGGCGGACAAGGGCAAAGAGGGGCGGACAAGAGCGGAGAATACGGGACAAGAGGAAAGAGGGTCGGAAAAGTACAAAGAGGGGCGGACAAGGGCAAAGAGGAGCGGAAAAGGGCAAAGAGGGGAGGACAAGTGCGGAGAATACGGGACAAGTGCAAAAAGGGGCAGACAAGGGCAAAGAGGGGCGGACAAGGGCAAAGAGGGGCGGACAAGGGCAAAGAGGGGCGGACAAGGGCAAAGAGGGGCGGACAAGGGCAAAGAGGGGCGGACAAGGGGAAAGAGGGGCGGCAAGTGCGGAAAACAGGGGACTAGGGCAAAGAGGGGCAAACAAGTGCAAAGAGTGGCGGAGAATTGCAGAGAATACCGGACAAGGGCAGGGACGGGCGGACAAGGGGAAGGAGGGCCGGACAAGTGCAGAGAATAACGGACAATGGCAAAGAGGGGCACTCAAGGGCAAATAGGGGAGGACAAGGGCAAAGAGGGGCGTACAAGGGCAAAGAGGGGATGACAAGTGCAAAGAATAGTGCAGAAGGGCAAAGAGGAGCGGACAAGGGCAAAGAGGTGCGGAGAAGTGCGGATAATACCGGACAAGGGCAAGGACAGGTTCACAAGTGCAAAGACGGACGGACAAGTGCAAAGACAGGCGAACAAGTGCAAAGAGGGGCGGACAAGTGCAAAGAGGGGCGGACAAGTGCAAAGAGGGGCGGACAAGTGCAAAGAGGGGCAGACAAGTGCAAAGAGGGGCTGAGAAGGGCAAAGAGGGGCAGAGAAGGGCAAAGAGGGGCAGAGAAGGGCAAAGAGGGGCAGAGAAGGGCAAAGAGGGGCAGAGAAGTGCGGAGAATACGGGACAATGTCAAAGAGAGGCGGACAAGTGCAAAGAGGAGTGGACAAGTGCAAAGAGGGGCAGACAAGGGCAAAGAGGGGCAGACAAGGGCAAAGAGGGGCAGACAAGTGCGGAAAATACGGGACAAGGACAAAGAGTGGCGGACATGGTCAAAGAGGGGCAGACAATTTCAAAGAGGGGCGGAGAAGGGCAAACAGAATGCGGAGAAGTTCAAAGAATACCGGAGAAGTGCAAAGAGGGGCGGACAAGGGCAAAGAGGTGCGAAAAAGTGCAAAGAGGGGCGGACAAGTGCGGAGAATACCGGACATGGGCAAAGAGGGGCGGACAAGTTCGGAGAATACGGGACAAGGGCAAAGAGGACCGGACAACTGCAAAGAGGGGCGGACAAGGGCAAAGAGGGCCGACAAGTGCGGAGAATACTGGACAAGGGCAAAGATGGGTGGACATGGGCAGAGAGGGGCGGACAAGTGCGGAAAATACGGGACAATGGAAAAGACGGGCAGAAAAGGGCAAATAGGTTCTGACAACGGCATAGAGTGTCGGACAAGGGCAATGGGTGGCGGACAAGGGCAAAGAGGGGGGGACAAGGGCAAAGAGGGGCGGACAAGGGCAAAGAGGTGCGGACAAACGCAGAGAACACGGGACAAGGGCAAAGAGGGGCGGACAAGGGCAAAGAGGGGCGGACAAGGGCAAAGAGGGGCGGACAAGGGCAAAGAGGTGCGGACAAACGCAGAGAACACGGGACAAGGGCAAAGAGAGGCGCACAAGGGCAAAGAGGGGCGGACAAGGGCAATGAGGGGTGGACAAGGACAAAGATGGCCTGACAAGGGCAAAGAGGGCAGGACAAAGGCAAAGAGGGGCGGACAAGGGAAACAGGGGCGGAAAAGTGCGGAGAATACGGGAAAAGGGCAAAGGGGGGCGGACAAGGGCAAAGAGGGGCGGACAAGGGCAAAGAGGGGCGGACAAGGTCAAAGAGGGGCGGACAAGGGCAAAGAGCGGCGGACAATTGCAAAGAGGTTCAGACAAGTGCGGAGAATACGGGACAAGGGCAAAGGGGGGCAGACAAGGGCAAAGAGGGGCGGACAAGGGCAAAGGGGGGCGGACAAGGGCAAAGCGGGGCGGACAAGGGCAAAGCGGGGCGGACAAGGGCAAAGCGGGGCGGACAAGGGCGGAAAATACGGCACAAGGGCATATAGGAGCGGACTAGGGCCGAGAATAAGGGACGAGGGCAAAGAGGGGCGGCGAAGTGCGGAGAATACCGAACAAGGGCAAAGACGGGCGGACAAGGGCAAAGAGGGGCGGCAAGTGCGGAAAACAGGGGACAAGGGCAAAGAGGGGCAAACAAGGGCAAAGAGTCGCGGAGAATTGCAGAGAATACCGGACAAGGGAAAAGACGGGCGGACAAGGGGAAAGAGGGGCGGACAAGTGCAGAGAATAACGGACAATGGCAAAGAGGGGCACTCAAGGGCAAAGAGGGGCGGACAAGGGCAAAGAGGGGAGGACAAGTGCGTAGAATACGGGACAAGTGCAAAAAGGGGCTGACAACGGCAAAGAGGGGCGGACAAGGGCAAAGAGAGGAGGACAAGTCCAGAGAATACTGGACAAGGGAAAAGAGGGGCGGACAATTGTGGAGAATACGGGACTAGGGCAAAGAGAGGAAGAAAAGTGCGGAGAATACGGGACAAGGGCAAAGAGGGGCGGACATGGGTAGAGAATACGGGACAAGGGCAAAGAGGGGCAGATAAGTGCGGAGACTACGGAACAAGGTCAAAGAGGGGCGGACAAGGGCAAAGAGCGGCGGACAAGGCTGGAGAATACGGGGCAAGGTCAAAGAGGGGCGGAGAAGTGCGGAGAATACGGGACAAGGTCAAAGAGTGGCGGACAAGGGTAAAGATTGGCGGACAAGTGCGGAGAATAAGGGACAAGGGCAAAGAGGGGTGGACAAGGGCAAAAAGGGGCGGACAAGGGCAAAGAGGGGCGGACAAGTGCGGAGAATACGGGAAAAGGGGAAAGAGGGTCGGACAAGGGCAAAGAGTGGCGGACAAGTGCAAAGAGGGGCGACAAGGGCAAAGAGGGGCGACAAGGGCAAAGAGGGGCGGACAAGGGCAAAGAGGGGCGGACAAGGGCAAAGAGGGGCGGACAAGGGCGGAGAATACGGGACAAGGGCAAAGAGGGGCGGACAAGGGCAAAGAAGGGCGGACAAGGGCAAAGAGGAGCGGACAAGGGCAAAGAGGAGCGGACAAGGGCAAAGAGGAGCGGACAAGGGCAAAGAGGGGCGGACAAGGGCGGAGAATACGGGACAAGGGCAAAGAGGGGCGGACAAGGGCAAAGAGGGGCGGACAAGGGCGGAGAATACGGGACAAGGGCAAAGAGGGGCGGACAAGGGCAAAGAGGGGCGGACAAGGGCAAAGAGGGGCGGACAAGGGCAAAGAGGGGCGGACAAGGGCAAAGAGGGGCGGACAAGGGCAAAGGGGGGCGGACAAGGGCAAAGGGGGGCGGACAAGGGCAAAGGGGGGCGGACAAGGGCAAAGGGGGGCGGACAAGGACAAAGGTGGGCGGACAAGTGCGGAGAATACCGGACAAGGACAAAGACGGGCGGACAAGGGCAAAGAGGGGCGGCAAGTGCGGAAAACAGGGGACAAGGTCAAAGAGGGGCAAACAAGTGCAAAGAGTGGCGGAGAATTGCAGAGAATACCGGACAAGGGCAAAGACGGGCGGACAAGGGGAAAGAGGGCCGGACAAGTGCAGAGAATAACGGACAATGGCAAAGACGGGCACTCAAGGGCAAATAGGGGAGGACAAGGGCAAAGAGGGGCGTACAAGGGCAAAGAGGGGATGACAAGTGCAAAGAATAGTGCAGAAGGGCAAAGAGGAGCGGACAAGGGCAAAGAGGTGTGGAGAAGTGCGGATAATACCGGACAAGGGCAAGGACAGGTTCACAAGTGCAAAGACGGACGGACAAGTGCAAAGACAGGCGAACAAGTGCAAAGAGGGGCGGACAAGTGCAAAGAGGGGCAGACAAGCGCAAAGAGGGGCAGACAAGCGCAAAGAGGGGCAGACAAGCGCAAAGAGGGGCAGACAAGCGCAAAGAGGGGCAGACAAGCGCAAAGAGGGGCAGACAAGCGCAAAGAGGGGCAGAGAAGGGCAAAGAGGGGCAGAGAAGGGCAAAGAGGGGCAGAGAAGGGCAAAGAGGGGCAGAGAAGGGCAAAGAGGGGCAGAGAAGGGCAAAGAGGGGCAGAGAAGGGCAAAGAGGGGCAGAGAAGGGCAAAGAGGGGCAGAGAAGTGCGGAGAATACGGGACAATGTCAAAGAGAGGCGGACAAGTGCAAAGAGGAGTTGACAAGTGCAAAGAGGGGCAGACAAGGGCAAAGAGGGGCAGACAAGTGCGGAAAATACGGGACAAGGACAAAGAGTGGCGTACATGGTCAAAGAGGGGCAGACAATTTCAAAGAGGGGCGGAGAAGGGCAAACAGGATGCGGAGAAGTTCAAAGAATACCGGAGAAGTGCAAAGAGGGGCGGACAAGGGCAAAGAGGATGCACAATTGCAAAGAGGGGCGGAAAAGCGCAAAGAGGTGCGAAAAAGTGCAAAGAGGGGCGTACAAGTGCGGAGAATACCGGACATGGGCAAAGAGGGGCGGACAAGTTCGGAGAATACGGGACAAGGGCAAAGAGGAGCGGACAACTGCAAAGAGGGTCGGACAAGGGCAAAGAGGGCCGACAAGTGCGGAGAATACTGGACAAGGGCAAAGATGGGTGGACATGGGCAGAGAGGGGCGGACAAGTGCGGAGAATACGTGACAAGGGAAAAGACGGGCAGAAAAGCACAAATAGGTTCTGACAAGGGCATAGAGTGTCGGACAAGGGCAATGGGTGGCGGACAAGGGCAAAGAGGGGTGGACATGAGCAAAGAGGGGCGGACAAGTGGGGAGAATACGGGACAAGGGCAAAAAGGGGCGGACAACTGCGGAGAATCTAGGACAAGGGCATAGAAGAGCGGACAAGTGCAGAGAATACGGGACAAGGGCAAATATGGATGAACAAATGCAGAGAACACGGAACAAGGGAAAAGAGGGGCGCACAAGGGCAAAGAAGGGCGGACAAGGGCAATGAGGGGTGGACAAGGACAAAGATGGCCTGACAAGGGCAAAGAGGGCAGGACAAAGGCAAAGAGGGGCGGACAAGGGAAACAGGGACGGAAAAGTGCGGAGAATACGGGAAAAGGGCAAAGGGGGGCGGACAAGGGCAAAGAGGGGCGGACAAGGGCAAAGAGGGGCGGACAAGGGCAAAGAGGGGCGGACAAGGGCAAAGAGGGGCGGACAAGGGCAAAGAGGGGCGGACAAGGGCAAAGAGCGGCGGACAATTGCAAAGAGGTTCAGACAAGTGCGGAGAATACGGGACAAGGGCAAAGGGGGGCAGACAAGGGCAAAGAGGGGCGGACAAGGGCAAAGCGGGGCGGACAAGGGCAAAGCGGGGCGGACAAGGGCAAAGCGGGGCGGACAAGGGCAAAGCGGGGCGGACAAGGGCGGAAAATACGGCACAAGGGCATATAGGAGCGGACTAGGGCCGAGAATAAGGGACGAGGGCAAAGAGGGGCGGCGAAGTGCGGAGAATACCGAACAAGGGCAAAGACGGGCGGACAAGGGCAAAGAGGGGCGGACATGGGAAGAGAATACGGGACAAGGGCAAAGAGGGGCAGATAAGTGCGGAGACTACGGGACAAGTTCAAAGAGGGGCGGACAAGGGCAAAGAGGGGCGGACAAGGGCAAAGAGGGGCGGACAAGGCTGGAGAATACGGGGCAAGGGCAAAGAGGGGCGGAGAAGTGCGGAGAATACGGGACAAGGTCAAAGAGCGGCAGACAAGGGCAAAGAGGTGTTATCAAGGGCAAAGAGGGGCGGACAAGGGCAAAGAGGGGCGACAAGGGGAAAGAGGGTCGGACAAGTGAAAAGAGGGGCGGACAAGAGCAACGAGGGGCGGACAAGGGCAACGAGGGGCGGACAAGGGCAACGAGGGGCGGACAAGGGCAACGAGGGGCGGACAAGGGCAACGAGGGGCGGACAAGGGCGGAGAATACTGGACAAGGGCAAAGAGGGGCGGAAAAGGGCATAGAGGTTTGGACAAGGGCAAAGAGGGGCGGACAAGGGCAAAGAGGGTCGGACAAGGGCAAAGAGGGGCGGACAAGGGCAGAGAATAAGCGAAAAGGGCAAAGAGGAGCGGACAAGGGGAAAGAGGGGCGGACAAGGGCAAAGAGGGGCGGACAAGGGCAAAGAGGGGCGGACAAGTGCGGAAAACACGGGACAAGGGCAAAAAGGGGCGGAGAACTGCAAAGAGGGACATAGAAGGGCAAAGAGGGGCGGAGAAGTGCAAAGAAGAACGGACAAGGGCAAAGAGGGGCGGACAAGGGCAAAGAGGGGTGGACAAGGGCAAAGAGGGGCGGACAAGGGCAAAGAGGGGCGGACAAGGGCAAAATGAGGAAAAAAAGGGCAAAGGGGGCAGACAATGGCTAAGAGGGGCGGACAAGGTCAAAGAGGGGAAGACAAGTGCGGAAAATACGGGACAAGTACAAACAGGGGCGGAGAAGTTCAAGGAGGGGTGGATAATTGCAAAGGCGGGCGGACAAGGGCAAAGAGGGGCGGACATGGTCAAAGAGGGGCAGACAATTTCAAAGAGGGGTGGAGAAGGGTAAAAAGGGGCGGAGAAGATGAAAGAAAACAGGAGAAGTGCAAAGAGGGGCGGACAAGGGCAAAGAGGGTGGACAAGTGCAAAGAGGAGAGGACAAGGTTAAAGAGGGTTGGAGAAATGCGGAGAATACTGGATAATTGCAAAGAGTGGCGGACAAGGGCAAAGAGGTGCGAAAAAGTGCAAAGAGGGGCGGACAAGGGCGAAGAATACCGGACATGGTCAAAGAGGGGCGGACAAGTGCGGAGAATACCGGACATGGTCAAAGAGGGGCGGACAAGGGCAAAGAGGGGCGGACAAGGGCAAAGAGGGGCGGAAAAGTGTGGAGAATACGGGACAAGGGCAAAGAGGGGCAGAGAAGTGTGGAGAATAAGGGAGAAGTGCAAAGAAGGACGGACAAGGGCAAAGAGGGGTGGACAAAAGAAAAGAGGGGCGGACCAGGGCAAAGACGAGCGGAAAAAGATCAAAGAGGGACAGAAAAGTGCAAAGAGGGGCGGAGAAGTGCGGAGAATACCAGATAAGGGCAAAGAGGGGCGGACAATTCCAAAGAGGGGTGGACAAGGGCAAAGAAGGGCGGACAAGGGCAAAGAGGGGCGGACAAGGGCAAAGAGGGGCGGACAAGGGCAAACGGGGGCGGGGAAGTGCGAAGAATACGGGAAAAGGGCAAAGAGGGGCGGACAACGGCAAGGAGGGCGGATAAGGGCAAAGGGGGGCGGATAAGGGCAAAGGGGGGCGGATAAGGGCAAAGGGGGGCAGATAAGGGCAAGGGGGGGCGGACAAGTGCGGAGAATACTGGACAAGGGCAGAGAGGGGCGGACAAGGGCAAAGAGGGGCGGACAAGTGCAAAGACAGGCGGACAAGGGCAAAGACGGGCGGACAAGGGCAAAGAGGGGCGGACAATTGCGGAAAATACGGGACAATGGCAAAAAGGGGCGGAGAACTGCAAAGAGGGACATAGAAGGGCAAAGAGGGGCGGAGAAGTGCAAAGAAGAACGGACAAGGGCAAAGAGTGGCGGACAAGGGCAAAGAGGGGCGGACAAGGGCAAAGAGGGGCGGACAAGGGCAAAGAGGGGCGGACAAGGGCAAAGAGGGGCGGACAAGGACAAACAGGGGCGGACAAGGGCAAAGAGGGGCGGACAAGGGCAAAGAGGGTCGGACAAGGGCAAAGAGGGGCGAAAAAGTTCAAAATGAGTCAAAAAAGGGCAAAGGGGGCAGACAATGGCTAAGAGGGGCGGACAAGGGCAAACAGGGGGGGACAAGGTCAAAGAGGGGAAGACAAGTGTGGAAAATACGGGACAAGTACAAACAGGGGCGGACAAGTTCAAAGAGGGGTGGATAATTGCAAAGGCGGGCGAACAAGGGCAAAGAGGGGCGGACATGGTCAAAGAGGGGCGGACATGGTCAAAGAGGGGCAGACAATTTCAAAGAGGGGCGGAGAAGGGTAAAAAGGGGCGGAGAAGATCAAAGAAAACAGGAGAAGTACAAAGAGGGGCGGACAAGGGCAAAGAGGCCGGACAAGTGCAAAGAGGAGAGGACAAGGTTAAAGAGGGTTGGAGAAATGCGGAGAATACTGGATAATTGCAAAGAGTGGCGGACAAGGGCAAAGAGGTGCGAAAAAGTGCAAAGAGGGGCGGACAAGTGCGAAGAATACCGGACATGGTCAAAGAGGGGCGGACAAGTGCGGAGAATACCGGACATGGTCAAAGAGGGGCGGACAATTGCGGAGAATACCGGAAATGGTCAAAGAGGGGCGGACAAGTGCGGAGAATACCGGACAAGGGCAAAGAGGGGCGGACAAGGGCAAAGAGGGGCGGACAAGGGCAAAGATGGGTGGACAAGGGCAAAGAGGGGCGGACAAGGGCAAAGAGGGGCGGACAAGGGCAAAGAGGGGCCGACAAGGGCAAAGAGGGGCCGACAAGGGCAAAGAGGGGCCGACAAGGGCAAAGAGGGGCCGACAAAGGGCAAAGGGGGCTGACAAGGGCAAAGAGGGGCCGACAAGGGCAAAGAGGGGCGGACAAGGGCAAAGAGTGGCGGACAAGTGCAATGACGGGCGGACAAGTTCAAAGAGTGTCGGACAAGGGAAAAGAGGTGCGGACAAGGGCAAAGAGGGGCGGACAAGGGCGGAGAATACGGGACAAGGGCAAAGAGGGTCGGACAAGGGAAAAGAGGTGCGGACAAGGGCAAAGAGGGGCGGACAAGGGCGGAGAATACGGGACAAGGGCAAAGAGGGGCGGACAAGGGCAAAGACGGGCAGACAAGGGCAAAGAGGGGCGGACAAGGGCAAAGAGGGGCGGACAAGGGCAAAGAGGGGCGGACAAGGGCAAAGAGGTGCGGACAAGGGCAAAGAGGGGCGGACAAGGGCAAAGAGGGGCGGACAAGTACAAAGAGGGGCGGACAAGGGCTGAGAATACGGTACAAGGGCAAAGAGGGGCGGACAAGGGCAAAGAGGCTCGGACAAGGGTTCAGAATACGGGACAAGGGCTGAGAATATGGGACAAGGGCAAAGAGGTGCGGAGAAGGGCTGAGAATATGGGACAAGGGCAAAGAGAGGCGAAGAAGGGATGAGAATACGGGGCAAGGGCAAGGAGGGGCGGACAAGGGCAAAGAGGGGCGGACAAGGGCAAAGAGGGGCGGACAAGGGCAAAGAGGGGCGGACAAGGGCAAAGAGGGGAGCACAAGGGCTGAGAATACTGGACAAGGGCTGAGAATACGGGACAAGGGCAAAGAGGTGCGGAAAAGGGCTGAGAATATGGGACAAGGGCAAAGAGGGGCGGACAAGGGCAAAGAGGGGCGGACAAGGGCTGAAAATTCGGGACATAGGCAAAGAGGGGTGGACAAGGGCAAAGAGGGGCGGACAAGTGCAAAGAGGGGCGGACAAGGGCAAAGAGGGGCGGACAAGGGCAAAGAGGGGCGCACAAGGGCAAAGAGGGGCGCACAAGGGCAAAGAGGGGCAGACAAGGGCAAAGAGGGGCAGACAAGGGCAAAGAGTGGAGGACAAGTGCAAAGAGGGCCGGACGAGGGCAAAGAGGGCCGGACAAGGGCTGAGAATACGGGACAAGTGCTGAGAATACGGGACAAAGGCAAAGAGGGGCGGACAAAGGCTGAGAATACGGGACAAAGGCAAGAGGGGCAGACAAGTGCAAAGAGGGGCGGACAAGGGCAAAGAGGGGTGGACAAGGGCACACAGGGG
Source organism: Phaenicophaeus curvirostris (assembly GCF_032191515.1). NCBI lineage: Eukaryota > Metazoa > Chordata > Aves > Cuculiformes > Cuculidae > Phaenicophaeus > Phaenicophaeus curvirostris. Next base: position 166,527 of record NW_027206857.1, on the reverse strand, counting down.
CGAACAAGGGCAATGAGGAGCGGACAAGGGCTGAGAATACGGGACAAGGGCACAGAGGGGCAGACAAGGGCACAGAGGGGCGGACAAGGGCAAAGAGTATCGGACAAGGGCAAAGAGGGTCGGACAAGGGCTGAAAATTCGGGACAAGTGCAAAGAGGTGTGGACAAGGGCAAAGAGGGGCGGACAAGGGCAAAGAGGGGCGGACAACGGCAAAGAGGGGCGGACAAGGGCAAAGAGGGGCGGACAAGGGCAAAGAGGGGCGGACAATGGCAAAGAGGTGCGGACAAGGGCAAAGAGGGGCGGACAAGGGCAAAGAGGGGCGGACAAGTGCAAAGAGGGGCGGACAAGGGCAAAGAGGGGCGGACAACTGCAAAGAGGGGCGGACAGGGGCTGAGAATACGGGACAAGGGCAAAGAGGGCCGAACAAGGGCAAAGAGGGCCGGACAAGGGCAATGAGGGGCGGACAAGTGCTGAGAATACGGGACAAGGGCAAAGAGGTGCGGAGAAGGGCAAAGAGGGGCGGACAAGGGCAAAGAGGGGCGGACAAGGGCAAAGAGGGGCGGACAAGGGCAAAGAGGGGCGGACAAGGGCAAAGAGGGGTGGACAAGGGCAAAGAGGGGCGGACAAGAGCAAATAGGGGCGGACAACGGCAAAGAGGGGCGGACAACGGCAAAGAGGGGCGGACAAAGGCAAAGAGGGGCGCACAAGGGCAAAGAGGGGCGCACAAGGGCATAGAGGGGCAGACAAGGGCAAAGAGGGGAGGACAAGGGCAAAGAGGGGAGGACAAGGGCAAAGAGGGGCGGACAAGGGCAAAGAGGGGGGGACAAGGGCAAAGAGGGGCGGACAAGGGCAAAGAGGGCCGGACAAGGGCAAAGAGGGCCGGACATGGGCAAAGAGGGGAGGAGCAGGGGAAAGAGGGGCGGACAAGGGCGGAGACTACGGGACAAGGGCAAAGAGGGGCGCATAAGTGCGGAAAATACGGGACAAGGGCAAAGAGGGGTGGACAAGGCAAAGTGCGAGGGACAAGTGCGGAGAATACGGGACAAGGGCAAAGAGGGGCGGACAAGGGCAAAAAGGGGCGGACAAGGGCAAAGAGGGGCGGACAAGGGCAAAGAGGGGCGGACAAGGGCAAAGAGGGGCGGACAAGTGCAAAGAGGGGCGGACAAGGGCAAAGAGGGGCGGAAAAGGGCAAAGAGGGGCGGAAAAGGGCAAAGAGGGGCGGACAAGTACGGAGAATACGGGACTAGGGCAAAGAGGGGAAGACAAGTGCGGAGAATACGGGACAAGTGCAAAGAGGGGCGGACAAGGGCAGAGAATAAGCAAAAAGGGCAAAGAGGGGCGGACAAGGGCAAAGAGGGGCGGACAAGGGCAAAGAGGGGCCGACAAGGGCAAAGAGGGGCGGACAAGAGCAAAGAGGGGCGGACAAGGGCAAAGAGGGGCGGACAAGGGCAAAGAGGGGCGGACAAGGGCGGAGAATACGGGACAAGGGCAAAGAGGGGCGGACAAGGGCAAAGAGGAGCGGACAAGGGCAAAGGGGGGCGGACAAGGGCAAAGGGGGGCGGACAAGGGCAAAGGGGGGTGGACAAGGGCAAAGGGGGGCGGACAAGTGCGGAGAATACCGGACAAGGGCAAAGACAGGCGGACAAGGGCAAAGAGGGGCGGCAAGTGCGGAAATCAGGGGACAAGGGCAAAGAGGGGCAAACAAGTGCAAAGAGTGGCGGAGAATTGCAGAGAATACCGGACAAGGGCAAGGACGGGCGGACAAGGGGAAAGAGGGGATGACAAGTGCAAAGAATAGTGCAGAAGGGCAAAGAGGAGCGGACAAGGGCAAAGAGGTGCGGAGAAGTGCGGATAATACCGGACAAGGGCAAGGACAGGTTCACAAGTGCAAAGACGGACGGACAAGTGCAAAGACAGGTGAACAAGTGCAAAGAGGGGCGGACAAGTGCAAAGAGGGGCGGACAAGTGCAAAGAGGGGCGGACAAGTGCAAAGAGGGGCAGAGAAGGGCAAAGAGGGGCAGAGAAGGGCAAAGAGGGGCAGAGAAGGGCAAAGAGGGGCAGAGAAGGGCAAAGAGGGGCAGAGAAGGGCAAAGAGGGGCAGAGAAGGGCAAAGAGGGGCAGAGAAGGGCAAAGAGGGGCAGAGAAGGGCAAAGAGGGGCAGAGAAGGGCAAAGAGGGGCAGAGAAGTGCGGAGAATACGGGACAATGTCAAAGAGAGGCGGACAAGGGCAAAGAGGAGTGGACAAGTGCAAAGAGGGGCAGACAAGGGCAAAGAGGGGCAGAAAAGGGCAATGAGGGGCAGACAAGGGCAAAGAGGGGCAGACAAGTGCGGAAAATACGGGACAAGGACAAAGAGTGGCGTACATGGTCAAAGAGGGGCAGACAATTTCAAAGAGGGGCGGAGAAGGGCAAACAGGATGCGGAGAAGTTCAAAGAATACCGGAGAAGTGCAAAGAGGGGCGGACAAGGGCAAAGAGGGGCGGACAAGTGCGGAGAATACGGGACTAGGGCAAAGAGGGGAAGAAAAGTGCGGAGAATACGGGACTAGGGCAAAGAGGGGAAGAAAAGTGCGGAGAATACGGGACTAGGGCAAAGAGGGGAAGAAAAGTGCGGAGAATACGGGACTAGGGCAAAGAGGGGAAGAAAAGTGCGGAGAATACGGGACAAGGGCAAAGAGGGGCGGACAAGGGCAAAGAGGGGCGGACAAGGGCAAAGAGGGGCGGACAAGGGCAAAGAGGGGCGGACAAGGGCAAAGAGGGGCGGACAAGAGCGGAGAATACGGGACAAGAGGAAAGAGGGTCGGAAAAGTACAAAGAGGGGCGGACAAGGGCAAAGAGGAGCGGAAAAGGGCAAAGAGGGGACGACAAGTGCGGAGAATACGGGACAAGTGCAAAAAGGGGCAGACAAGGGCAAAGAGGGGCGGACAAGGGCAAAGAGAGGACGACAAGTGCAGAGAATACTGGACAATGGAAAAGAGGGGCGGACAAGTGTGGAGAATACGGGACTAAGGCAAAGAGAGGAAGAAAAGTGCGGAGAATACGGGACAAGGGCAAAGAGGGGCGGACATGGGTAGAGAATACGGGACAAGGGCAAAGAGGGGCAGATAAGTGCGGAGACTACGGGACAAGGTCAAAGAGGGGCGGACAAGGGCAAAGAGGGGCGGACAAGGGCAAAGAGGGGCGGACAAGTCTGGAGAATACGGGGCAAGGGCAAAGAGGGGCGGAGAAGTGCGGAGAATACGGGACAACGTCAAAGAGGGGCGGACAAGGGTAAAGATTGGCGGACAAGTGCGGAGAATAAGGGACAAGGGCAAAGAGGGGCGGACAAGGGCAAAGAGGGGCGGACCAGGGCAAAGAGGGGCGGACCAGGTCAAAGAGGGGAGGACCAGGGCAAAGAGGGGCGGACAAGGCGGAGACTACGGGACAAGGGCAAAGAGGGGCGCATAAGTGCGGAAAATACGGGACAAGGGCAAAGAGGGGTGGACAAGGCAAAGTACGAGGGACTAGTGCGGAGAATACGGGACAAGGGCAAAGAGGGGCGGACAAGGGCAAAGAGGGGCGGACAAGGGCAAAGAGGGGCGGACAAGGGCAAAGAGGGGCGGACAAGGGCAAAGAGGGGCGGACAAGGGCAAAGAGGGGCGGCAAGTGCGGAAACCAGGGGACTAGGGCAAAGAGGGGCAAACAAGTACAAAGAGTGGCGGAGAATTGCAGAGAATACCGGACAAGGGCAGGGAAGGGCGGACAAGGGGAAGGAGTGCCGGACAAGTGCAGAGAATAACGGACAATGGCAAAGAGGGGCACTCAAGGGCAAATAGGGGAGGACAAGGGCAAAGAGGTGCGTACAAGGGCAAAGAGGGGATGACAAGTGCAAAGAATAGTGCAGAAGGGCAAAGAGGAGCGGACAAGGGCAAAGAGGTGCGGAGAAGTGCGGATAATACCGGACAAGGGCAAGGACAGGTTCACAAGTGCAAAGACGGACGGACAAGTGCAAAGACAGGCGAACAAGTGCAAAGAGGGGCGGACAAGTGCAAAGAGGGGCGGACAAGTGCAAAGAGGGGCGGACAAGTGCAAAGAGGGGCTGAGAAGGGCAAAGAGGGGCAGAGAAGGGCAAAGAGGGGCAGAGAAGGGCAAAGAGGGGCAGAGAAGGGCAAAGAGGGGCAGAGAAGTGCGGAGAATACGGGACAATGTCAAAGAGAGGCGGACAAGTGCAAAGAGGAGTTGACAAGTGCAAAGAGGGGCAGACAAGGGCAAAGAGGGGCAGACAAGTGCGGAAAATACGGGACAAGGACAAAGAGTGGCGGACATGGTCAAAGAGGGGCAGACAATTTCAAAGAGGGGCGGAGAAGGGCAAACAGAATGCGGAGAAGTTCAAAGAATACCGGAGAAGTGCAAAGAGGGGCGGACAAGGGCAAAGAGGATGCACAATTGCAAAAAGGGGCGGACAAGGGCAAAGAGGTGCGAAAAAGTGCAAAGAGGGGCGGACAAGTGCGGAGAATACCGGACATGGGCAAAGAGGGGCGGACAAGTTCGGAGAATACGGGACAAGGGCAAAGATGAGCGGACAACTGCAAAGAGGGGCGGACAAGGGCAAAGAGGGCCGACAAGTGCGGAGAATACTGGACAAGGGCAAAGATGGGTGGACATGGGCAGAGAGGGGCGGACAAGTGCGGAAAATACGGGACAATGGAAAAGACGGGCAGAAAAGGGCAAATAGGTTCTGACAAGGGCATAGAGTGTCGGACAAGGGCAATGGGTGGCGGACAAGGGCAAAGAGTGGGGGACAAGGGCAAAGAGGGGCGGACAAGGGCAAAGAGGTGCGGACAAACGCAGAGAACACGGGACAAGGGCAAAGAGGGGCGGACAAGGGCAAAGAGGGGCGGACAAGGGCAAAGAGGGGCGGACAAGGGCAAAGAGGTGCGGACAAACGCAGAGAACACGGGACAAGGGCAAAGAGAGGCGCACAAGGGCAAAGAGGGGCGGACAAGGGCAATGAGGGGTGGACAAGGACAAAGATGGCCTGACAAGGGCAAAGAGGGCAGGACAAAGGCAAAGAGGGGCGGACAAGGGAAACAGGGGCGGAAAAGTGCGGAGAATACGGGAAAAGGGCAAAGGGGGGCGGACAAGGGCAAAGAGGGGCGGACAAGGGCAAAGAGGGGCGGACAAGGGCAAAGCGGGGCGGACAAGGGCAAAGCGGGGCGGACAAGGGCGGAAAATACGGCACAAGGGCATATAGGAGCGGACTAGGGCCGAGAATAAGGGACGAGGGCAAAGAGGGGCGGCGAAGTGCGGAGAATACCGAACAACGGCAAAGATGGGCGGACAAGGGCAAAGAGGGGCGGCAAGTGCGGAAAACAGGGGACAAGGGCAAAGAGGGGCAAACAAGGGCAAAGAGTCGCGGAGAATTGCAGAGAATACCGGACAAGGGCAAAGACCGGCGGACAAGGGGAAAGAGGGGCGGACAAGTGCAGAGAATAACGGACAATGGCAAAGAGGGGCACTCAAGGGCAAAGAGGGGCGGACAAGGGCGGCAAAGAGGGGAGGACAAGTGCGTAGAATACGGGACAAGTGCAAAAAGGGGCTGACAAGGGCAAAGAGGGGCGGACAAGGGCAAAGAGAGGAGGACAAGTCCAGAGAATACTGGACAAGGGAAAAGAGGGGCGGACAATTGTGGAGAATACGGGACTAGGGCAAAGAGAGGAAGAAAAGTGCGGAGAATACGGGACAAGGGCAAAGAGAGGCGGACATGGGTAGAGAATACGGGACAAGGGCAAAGAGGGTATAAGTGCGGAGACTACGGGACAAGGTCAAAGAGGGGCGGACAAGGGCAAAGAGGGGCGGACAAGGCTGGAGAATACGGGGCAAGGTCAAAGAGGGGCGGAGAAGTGCGGAGAATACGGGACAAGGTCAAAGAGTGGCGGACAAGGGTAAAGATTGGCGGACAAGTGCGGAGAATAAGGGACAAGGGCAAAGAGGGGTGGACAAGGGCAAAAAGGGGCGGACAAGGGCAAAGAGGGGCGGACAAGTGCGGAGAATACGGGAAAAGAGGAAAGAGGGTCGGACAAGGGCAAAGAGTGGCGGACAAGTGCAAAGAGGGGCGACAAGGGCAAAGAGGGGCGACAAGGGCAAAGAGGGGCGGACAAGGGCAAAGAGGGGCGGACAAGGGCGGAGAATACGGGACAAGGGCAAAGAGGGGCGGACAAGGGCAAAGAAGGGCGGACAAGGGCAAAGAGGAGCGGACAAGGGCAAAGAGGAGCGGACAAGGGCAAAGAGGAGCGGACAAGGGCAAAGAGGGGCGGACAAGGGCAAAGAGGGGCGGACAAGGGCGGAGAATACGGGACAAGGGCAAAGAGGGGCGGACAAGGGCAAAGAGGGGCGGACAAGGGCAAAGAGGGGCGGACAAGGGCAAAGAGGGGCGGACAAGGGCAAAGAGGGGCGGACAAGGGCAAAGAGGGGCGGACAAGGGCAAAGGGGGGCGGACAAGTGCGGAGAATACCGGACAAGGACAAAGACGGGCGGACAAGGGCAAAGAGGGGCGGCAAGTGCGGAAAACAGGGGACAAGGGCAAAGAGGGGCAAACAAGTGCAAAGAGTGGCGGAGAATTGCAGAGAATACCGGACAAGGGCAAAGACGGGCGGACAAGGGGAAAGAGGGCCGGACAAGTGCAGAGAATAACGGACAATGGCAAAGACGGGCACTCAAGGGCAAATAGGGGAGGACAAGGGCAAAGAGGGGCGTACAAGGGCAAAGAGGGGATGACAAGTGCAAAGAATAGTGCAGAAGGGCAAAGAGGAGCGGACAAGGGCAAAGAGGTGTGGAGAAGTGCGGATAATACCGGACAAGGGCAAGGACAGGTTCACAAATGCAAAGACGGACGGACAAGTGCAAAGACAGGCGAACAAGTGCAAAGAGGGGCGGACAAGTGCAAAGAGGGGCAGACAAGCGCAAAGAGGGGCAGACAAGCGCAAAGAGGGGCAGACAAGCGCAAAGAGGGGCAGACAAGCGCAAAGAGGGGCAGAGAAGGGCAAAGAGGGGCAGAGAAGGGCAAAGAGGGGCAGAGAAGGGCAAAGAGGGGCAGAGAAGGGCAAAGAGGGGCAGAGAAGGGCAAAGAGGGGCAGAGAAGGGCAAAGAGGGGCAGAGAAGGGCAAAGAGGGGCAGAGAAGGGCAAAGAGGGGCAGAGAAGTGCGGAGAATACGGGACAATGTCAAAGAGAGGCGGACAAGTGCAAAGAGGAGTTGACAAGTGCAAAGAGGGGCAGACAAGGGCAAAGAGGGGCAGACAAGTGCGGAAAATACGGGACAAGGACAAAGAGTGGCGGACATGGTCAAAGAGGGGCCGACAATTTCAAAGAGGGGCGGAGAAGGGCAAACAGGATGCGAAGAAGTTCAAAGAATACCGGAGAAGTGCAAAGAGGGGCGGACAAGGGCAAAGAGGATGCACAATTGCAAAGAGGGGCGGAAAAGCGCAAAGAGGTGCGAAAAAGTGCAAAGAGGGGCGTACAAGTGCGGAGAATACCGGACATGGGCAAAGAGGGGCGGACAAGTTCGGAGAATACGGGACAAGGGCAAAGAGGAGCGGACAACTGCAAAGAGGGTCGGACAAGGGCAAAGAGGGCCGACAAGTGCGGAGAATACTGGACAAGGGCAAAGATGGGTGGACATGGGCAGAGAGGGGCGGACAAGTGCGGAGAATACGTGACAAGGGAAAAGACGGGCAGAAAAGCACAAATAGGTTCTGACAAGGGCATAGAGTGTCGGACAAGGGCAATGGGTGGCGGACAAGGGCAAAGAGGGGTGGACATGAGCAAAGAGGGGCGGACAAGTGGGGAGAATACGGGACAAGGGCAAAAAGGGGCGGACAACTGCGGAGAATCTAGGACAAGGGCATAGAAGAGCGGACAAGTGCAGAGAATACGGGACAAGGGCAAATATGGATGAACAAATGCAGAGAACACGGAACAAGGGAAAAGAGGGGCGCACAAGGGCAAAGAAGGGCGGACAAGGGCAATGAGGGGTGGATAAGGACAAAGATGGCCTGACAAGGGCAAAGAGGGCAGGACAAAGGCAAAGAGGGGCGGACAAGGGAAACAGGGACGGAAAAGTGCGGAGAATACGGGAAAAGGGCAAAGGGGGGCGGACAAGGGCAAAGAGGGGCGGACAAGGGCAAAGAGGGGCGGACAAGGGCAAAGAGGGGCGGACAAGGGCAAAGAGGGGCGGACAAGGGCAAAGAGCGGCGGACAATTGCAAAGAGGTTCAGACAAGTGCGGAGAATACGGGACAAGGGCAAAGGGGGGCAGACAAGGGCAAAGAGGGGCGGACAAGGGCAAAGCGGGGCGGACAAGGGCAAAGCGGGGCGGACAAGGGCAAAGCGGGGCGGACAAGGGCAAAGGGGGGCGGACAAGGGCGGAAAATACGGCACAAGGGCATATAGGAGCGGACTAGGGCCGAGAATAAGGGACGAGGGCAAAGAGGGGCGGCGAAGTGCGGAGAATACCGAACAAGGGCAAAGACGGGCGGACAAGGGCAAAGAGGGGCGGACATGGGAAGAGAATACGGGACAAGGGCAAAGAGGGGCAGATAAGTGCGGAGACTACGGGACAAGGTCAAAGAGGGGCGGACAAGGGCAAAGAGGGGCGGACAAGGGCAAAGAGGGGCGGACAAGGCTGGAGAATACGGGGCAAGTGCAAAGAGGGGCGGAGAAGTGCGGAGAATACGGGACAAGGTCAAAGAGCGGCAGACAAGGGCAAAGAGGTGTTATCAAGGGCAAAGAGGGGCGGACAAGGGCACAGAGGGGCGGACAAGGGCAAAGAGGGGCGGACAAGGGGAAAGAGGGTCGGACAAGTGAAAAGAGGGTCGGACAAGTGAAAAGAGGGGCGGACAAGAGCAACGAGGGGCGGACAAGGGCAACGAGGGGCGGACAAGGGCAACGAGGGGCGGACAAGGGCAACGAGGGGCGGACAAGGGCAACGAGGGGCGGACAAGGGCGGAGAATACTGGACAAGGGCAAACAGGGGCGGAAAAGGGCATAGAGGTTTGGACAAGGGCAAAGAGGGGCGGACAAGGGCAGAGAATAAGCGAAAAGGGCAAAGAGGAGCGGACAAGGGCAAAGAGGGGCGGACAAGGGCAAAGAGGGGCGGACAAGGGCAAAGAGGGGCGGACAAGTGAGGAAAACACGGGACAAGGGCAAAAAGGGGCGGAGAACTGCAAAGAGGGACATAGAAGGGCAAAGAGGGGCGGAGAAGTGCAAAGAAGAACGGACAAGGGCAAAGAGGGGCGGACAAGGGCAAAGAGGGGCGGACAAGGGCAAAGAGGGGCGGACAAGGGCAAAGAGGGGCGGACAAGGGCAAAATGAGGAAAAAAAGGGCAAAGGGGGCAGACAATGGCTAAGAGGGGCGGACAAGGTCAAAGAGGGGAAGACAAGTGCGGAAAATACGGGACAAGTACAAACAGGGGCGGAGAAGTTCAAAGAGGGGTGGATAATTGCAAAGGCGGGCGGACAAGGGCAAAGAGGGGCGGACATGGTCAAAGAGGGGCAGACAATTTCAAAGAGGGGCGGAGAAGGGTAAAAAGGGGCGGAGAAGATGAAAGAAAACAGGAGAAGTGCAAAGAGGGGCGGACAAGGGCAAAGAGGGTGGACAAGTGCAAAGAGGAGAGGACAAGGTTAAAGAGGGTTGGAGAAATGCGGAGAATACTGGATAATTGCAAAGAGTGGCGGACAAGGGCAAAGAGGTGCGAAAAAGTGCAAAGAGGGGCGGACAAGGGCGAAGAATACCGGACATGGTCAAAGAGGGGCGGACAAGTGCGGAGAATACCGGACATGGTCAAAGAGGGGCGGACAAGGGCAAAGAGGGGCGGACAAGGGCAAAGAGGGGCGGACAAGGGCAAAGAGGGGCGGACAAGGGCAAAGAGGGGCGGAAAAGTGTGGAGAATACGGGACAAGGGCAAAGAGGGGCAGAGAAGTGTGGAGAATAAGGGAGAAGTGCAAAGAAGGACGGACAAGGGCAAAGAGGGGTGGACAAAAGAAAAGAGGGGCGGACCAGGGCAAAGACGAGCGGAAAAAGATCAAAGAGGGACAGAAAAGGGCAAAGAGGGGCGGAGAAGTGCGGAGAATACCAGATAAGGGCAAAGAGGGGCGGACAATTCCAAAGAGGGGCGGACAATTCCAAAGAGGGGCGGACAAGGGCAAAGAGGGGCGGACAAGGGCAAAGAGGGGCGGACAAGGGCAAACGGGGGCGGGGAAGTGCGAAGAATACGGGAAAAGGGCAAAGAGGGGCGGACAACGGCAAGGAGGGCGGATAAGGGCAAAGGGGGGCGGATAAGGGCAAAGGGGGGCGGATAAGGGCAAAGGGGGGCGGATAAGGGCAAAGGGGGGCAGATAAGGGCAAGGGGGGGCGGACAATTGCGGAAAATACGGGACAATGGCAAAAAGGGGCGGAGAACTGCAAAGAGGGACATAGAAGGGCAAAGAGGGGCGGAGAAGTGCAAAGAAGAACGGACAAGGGCAAAGAGTGGCGGACAAGGGCAAAGAGGGGCGGACAAGGGCAAAGAGGGGCGGACAAGGGCAAAGAGGGGCGGACAAGTGCAAAGAGGGGCGGACAAGGACAAACAGGGGCGGACAAGGGCAAACAGGGGCGGACAAGGTCAAAGAGGGATAGACAAGTGTGGAAAATACGGGACAAGTACAAACAGGGGCGGACAAGTTCAAAGAGGGGTGGATAATTGCAAAGGCGGGCGAACAAGGGCAAAGAGGGGCGGACATGGTCAAAGAGGGGCGGACATGGTCAAAGAGGGGCAGACAATTTCAAAGAGGGGCGGAGAAGGGTAAAAAGGGGCGGAGAAGATCAAAGAAAACAGGAGAAGTACAAAGAGGGGCGGACAAGGGCAAAGAGGCCGGACAAGTGCAAAGAGGAGAGGACAAGGTTAAAGAGGGTTGGAGAAATGCGGAGAATACTGGATAATTGCAAAGAGTGGCGGACAAGGGCAAAGAGGTGCGAAAAAGTGCAAAGAGGGGCGGACAAGTGCGAAGAATACCGGACATGGTCAAAGAGGGGCGGACAAGTGCGGAGAATACCGGACATGGTCAAAGAGGGGCGGACAAGCGCGGAGAATACCGGAAATGGTCAAAGAGGGGCGGACAAGTGCGGAGAATACCGGACAAGGGCAAAGAGGGGCGGACAAGGGCAAAGAGGGGCGGACAAGGGCAAAGAGGGGCGGACAAGGGCAAAGAGGGGCGGACAAGGGCAAAGAGGGGCGGACAAGGGCAAAGAGGGGCCGACAAGGGCAAAGAGGGGCGGAGAAGGGCAAAGAGGGGCCGACAAGGGCAAAGAGGGGCCGACAAGGGCAAAGAGAGGCCGACAAAGGGCAAAGAGGGGCCGACAAGGGCAAAGAGGGGCCGACAAGGGCAAAGAGGGGCCGACAAGGGCAAAGAGTGGCGGACAAGGGCAAAGAGGGGCGGACAATTCCAAAGACGGGCGGACCAGGGCAAAGAGTGTCGGACCAGGGCAAAGAGTGTCGGACCAGGGCAAAGAGTGTCGGACCAGGGAAAAGAGTGTCAGACCAGGGCAAAGAGCGTCGGACCAGGGCAAAGCGCGGCTGAAAAGTTCAAAGAGGGGCGGACCACGGCAAAGAGGGGCGGACCAGGGCTAAGAGGGGCGGACCAGGGCTAAGAGGGGCGGACCAGGGCAAAGAGGGGCGGACCAGGGCGGAGACTACGGGACAAGGGCAAAGACTGGCGCATAAGTGCGGAAAATACGGGACAAGGGCAAAGAGAGTTTGACAAGTCAAAGAGCGAGGGACAAGTGCGGAGAATACGGGACTAGGGCAAAGAGGGGCGGACAAGGGCAAAGAGGGGCGGACAAGGGCAAAGAGGGGCGGACAAGTGCGGAGAATACGGGACAAGGGCAAAAAAGGGCCTAACAATGGTAAAGAGGGGCGGACAAGGGCAAAGAGGGGCGGACAAGGGCAAAGAGGGGCGGACAACGGCGGAGAATACGGGACAAGTCCTGAGAACACGAGACAAGGTCCAAGAGGAGCGCACAAGTGTGGAGAATACGGGACAAGGTCAAAGAGGTGCTCACAAGTTTGGAGAATACGGGACAAGGGCAAAGAGGAGCGGACAAGTGCAAAGAGGTCCGACAAGTGCGGAGAATACTGGACAAGGGCAAAGACTTTCAGACAGGGGCAGAGAGGGGCGGACAAGTGCGGAGAATACGGGAAAAGGGAAAAGACGGGCAGACAAGGGCAAATAGAGTCGGACAAGGGCATAGAGGGGCGGACAAGGGCAATGGGTGGCGGACAAGGGCAAAGAGGGGGGGACATGAGCAAAGAGGGGGGGACAAGTGAGGAGAATACGGGACAAGGGCAAAAAGGGGCGGACAACTGCGGAGAATCTAGGACAAGGGCAAAGAGGGGCGGAGAAGGTCAAAGAGGGGCGGACAAATGCAGAGAACACGGGACAAGGGCAAAGAGAGGCGGACAAGTTCAAAGAGGGGTGGACAAGTGCAAATAGGGGCGGACAAGAGCTGAGAATACGGTACAAGGGCAAAGAGGGGCGGACAAGTGCACAGAATAAGGGACAAGGGCAAAGAGGGGCAGACAAGGGCAAAGAGGGGCGGACAAGGGCAAAGAGGGGCGGACAAGGGCAAAGAGGGGCGGACAAGGGCAAAGAGGGGCGGACAAGGGCAAAGAGGGGCGGATAAGTGCGGATAATACGGGAAAAGGGGAAATAGGTGCGGAAAACTGCGAAGAAAACGGGACAAGGGCAAAGAGGGGCGGACAAGGGCAAAGAGGGGCGGACAAGGGCAAAGAGGGGAAGACAAGTGCGGAGAATACGGGACAAGGGCAAAGAGGGGCGGACAAGGGCAGAGAATAAGCAAAAAGGGCAAAGAGGGGCGGACAAGGGCAAAGAGGGGCGGACAAGGGCGGAGAATACGGGACAAGGTCAAAGAGGGGCGGACAAGGGCAAAGAGGGGCGGACACGGGCAAAGAGGGGCGGACAAGGGCAAAGAGGGGCTGACAAGGGCAAAGAGGGGCGGACAAGGGCAAAGAGGGGCGGACAAGGGCAAAGAGGGGCGGACAAGGGCAAAGAGGGGCGGAAAAGTGCGGAGAATACGGGACAAGGGCAAAGAGGGGCGGACAAGGGCACAGAGGGGCGGACAAGGGCAAAGAGGGGCGGACAAGGGCGGAGAATACGGGACAAGGGCAAAGAGGGGCGGACAAGGGCAAAGAGGGGCGGACAAGGGCAAAGAGGGGCGGACAAGGGCAAAGAGGGGCGGACAAGGGCAAAGAGGGGCGGACAAGGGCAAAGAGGGGCGGACAAGGGCAAAGAGGGGCAGACAAGGGCAAAGGGGGCGGACAAGGGCAAAGGGGGGCGGACAAGTGCAAAGGGGGGCGGACAAGGGCAAAGGGGGGCGGACAAGGGCAAAGGGGGGCGGACAAGGGCAAAGGGGGGCGGACAAGGGCAAAGGGGGGCGGACAAGTGCGGAGAATACCGGACAAGGACAAAGACGGGCGGCAAGTGCGGAAAAAAGGGGACAAGGGAAAAGAGGGGCAAACAAGTGCAAAGAGTGGCGGAGAATTGCAGAGAATACCGGACAAGGGCAAAGATGGGCGGACAAGGGGAAAGAGGGCCGGACAAGTGCAGAGAATAACGGACGATGGCAAAGAGGGGCACTCAAGGGCAAATAGGGGAGGACAAGGGCAAAGAGGGGCGTACAAGGGCAAAGAGGGGATGACAAGTGCAAAGAATAGTGCAGAAGGGCAAAGAGGAGTGGACAAGGGCAAAGAGGTGTGGAGAAGTGCGGATAATACCGGACAAGGGCAAGGACAGGTTCACAAGTGCAAAGACGGACGGACAAGTGCAAAGAGGGGCGGACAAGTGCAAAGAGGGGCGGACAAGTGCAAAGAGGGGCGGACAAGTGCAAAGAGGGGCAGACAAGTGCAAAGAGGGGCAGACAAGTGCAAAGAGGGGCAGACAAGTGCAAAGAGGGGCAGACAAGTGCAAAGAGGGGCAGAGAAGGGCAAAGAGGGGCAGAGAAGGGCAAAGAGGGGCAGAGAAGTGCGGAGAATACGGGACAATGTCAAAGAGAGGCGGACAAGTGCAAAGAGGAGTGGACAAGTGCAAAGAGGGGCAGACAAGGGCAAAGAGGGGCAGACAAGTGCAAAGAGGAACGGACAAGGGCAAAGAGGGGCAGACAAGGGCAAAGAGGGTCAGACAAGTGCGGAAAATACGGGACAAGGACAAAGAGTGGCGGAAATGGTCAAAGAGGGGCAGACAATTTCAAAGAGGGGCGGAGAAGGGCAAACAGGATGCGGAGAAGTTCAAAGAATACTGGAGAAGTGCAAAGAGAGGCGCACAAGGGCAAAGAGGGGCGGACAAGGGCAATGAGGGGTGGACAAGGACAAAGATGGCAGGACAAAGGCAAAGAGGGGCGGACAAGGGAAACAGGGGCGGACAAGTGCGGAGAATACGGGAAAAGGGCAAAGGGGGGCGGACAACTGCAAAGAGGGGCGGACAAGGGCAAAGAGGGGCGGACAAGGGCAAAGAGAAGGTAACAAGGGCAAAGAGCGGCGGACAATTGCAAAGAGGTTCAGACAAGTGCGGAGAATACGGGACAAGGGCAAAGGGGGGCGGACAAGGGCAAAGCGGGGCGGACAAGGGCGGAAAATACGGCACAAGGTCATATAGGAGCGGACTAGGGCCGAGAATAAAGGACGAGGGCAAAGAGGGGCGGCGAAGTGCGGAGAATACCGAACAAGTGCAAAGACGGGCGGACAAGGGCAAAGAGGGGCGGCAAGTGCGGAAAACAGGGGACAAGGGCAAAGAGGGGCAAACTAGGGCAAAGAGTCGCGGAGAATTGCAGAGAACACCGGACAAGGGCAAAGACGGGCGGACAAGGGGAAAGAGGGGCGGACAAGTGCAGAGAATACGGGACAAGTGCAAAAAGGGGCTGACAAGGGCAAAGAGGGGCGGACAAGGGCAAAGAGAGGAGGACAAGTCCAGAGAATACTGGACAAGGGAAAAGAGGGGCGGACAATTGTGGAGAATACGGGACTAGGGCAAAGAGAGGAAGAAAAGTGCGGAGAATACGGGACAAGGGCAAAGAGGGGCGGACATGGGTAGAGAATACGGGACAAGGGCAAAGAGGGGCAGATAAGTGCGGAGACTACGGTACAAGGTCAAAGAGGGGCGGACAAGGGCAAAGAGGGGCGGACAAGGGCAAAGAGGGGCGGACAAGGGCAAAGAAGGGCGGACAAGGGCAAAGAGGGGCGGACAAGGCTGGAGAATACAGGGCAAGGGCAAAGAGGGGCGGAGAATTGCGGAGAATACGGGACAAGTTCAAAGAGTGGCGGACAAGGGTAAAGATTGGCGGACAAGTGCGGAGAATAAGGGACAAGGGCAAAGAGGGGCGTACAAGTGCAAAGAGGGGTGGACAAGGGCAAAAAGGGGAGGACAAGGGCAAAGAGGGGCGGACAAGGGCGGAGAATACGGGAAAAGGGGAAAGAGGGTCGGACAAGGGCAAAGAGTGGCGGACAAGTGCAAAGAGGGGCGACAAGGGCAAAGAGGGGCGACAAGGGCAAAGAGGGGCGGACAAGGGCGGAGAATACGGGACAAGGGCAAAGAGGGGCGGACAAGGGCAATGAAGGGCGGACAAGGGCAAAGAGGAGCGGACAAGGGCAAAAAGTGTCGGACAAGGGCAAAGAGGGGCGGACAAGGGCAAAGAGGGGCGGACAAGGGCAAAGAGGGGCGGACAAGGGCGGAGAATACGGGACAAGGGCAAAGAGGGGCGGACAAGGGCGGAGAATACGGGACAAGGGCAAAGAGGGGCGGACAAGGGCAAAGAGGGGCGGACAAGGGCAAAGAGGGGCGGACAAGGGCAAAGAGGGGCGGACAAGGGCAAAGAGGGGCGGACAAGGGCAAAGAGGGGCGGACAAGGGCAAAGAGGGGCGGACAAGGGCAAAGAGGGGCGGACAAGGGCAAAGAGGGGCGGACAAGGGCAAAGAGGGGCGGACAAGGGCAAAGGGGGGCGGACAAGGGCAAAGGGGGGCGGACAAGGGCAAAGGGGGGCGGACAAGGGCAAAGGGGGGCGGACAAGGGCAAAGGGGGGCGGACAAGGGTAAAGGGGGGCGGACAAGGGCAAAGGGGGGCGGACAAGGGCAAAGGGGGGCGGACAAGGGCAAAGGGGGACAGACAAGGGCAAAGGGGGACAGACAAGGGCAAAGAGGGGCGGACAAGGGCAAAGGGGACGGACAAGTGCGGAGAATACCGGACAAGGACAAAGACGGGCGGACAAGGGCAAAGAGGGGCAAACAAGTGCAAAGAGTGGCGGAGAATTGCAGAGAATACCGGACAAGGGCAAAGACGGGCGGACAAGGGGAAAGAGGGCCGGACAAGTGCAGAGAATAACGGACAATGGCAAAGAGGGGCACTCAAGGGCAAATAGGGGAGGACAAGGGCAAAGAGGGGATGACAAGTGCAAAGAATAGTGCAGAAGGGCAAAGAGGAGCGGACAAGGGCAAAGAGGTGCGGAGAAGTGCGGATAATACCGGACAAGGGCAAGGACAGGTTCACAAGTGCAAAGAGGGGCGGACAAGTGCAAAGAGGGGCGGACAAGTGCAAAGAGGGGCGGACAAGTGCAAAGAGGGGCGGACAAGGGCAAAGAGGGGCGGACAAGGGCAAAGAGGGGCGGACAAGGGCAAAGAGGGGCGGACAAGGGCGGAGAATACGGGACAAGGGCAAAGAGGGGCGGACAAGGGCGGAGAATACGGGACAAGGGCAAAGAGGGGCGGACAAGGGCAAAGAGGGGCGGACAAGGGCAAAGAGGGGCGGACAAGGGCAAAGAGGGGCGGACAAGGGCAAAGGGGGGCGGACAAGGGCAAAGGGGGGCGGACAAGGGCAAAGGGGGGCGGACAAGGGCAAAGGGGGGCGGACAAGGGCAAAGGGGGGCGGACAAGGGCAAAGGGGGGCGGACAAGGGCAAAGGGGGACAGACAAGGGCAAAGAGGGGCGGACAAGGGCAAAGGGGACGGACAAGTGCGGAGAATACCGGACAAGGACAAAGACGGGCGGACAAGGGCAAAGAGGGGCAAACAAGTGCAAAGAGTGGCGGAGAATTGCAGAGAATACCGGACAAGGGCAAAGACGGGCGGACAAGGGGAAAGAGGGCCGGACAAGTGCAGAGAATAACGGACAATGGCAAAGACGGGCACTCAAGGGCAAATAGGGGAGGACAAGGGCAAAGAGGGGATGACAAGTGCAAAGAATAGTGCAGAAGGGCAAAGAGGAGCGGACAAGGGCAAAGAGGTGCGGAGAAGTGCGGATAATACCGGACAAGGGCAAGGACAGGTTCACAAGTGCAAAGAGGGGCGGACAAGTGCAAAGAGGGGCGGACAAGTGCAAAGAGGGGCGGACAAGTGCAAAGAGGGGCAGACAAGTGCAAAGAGGGGCAGACAAGTGCAAAGAGGGGCAGACAAGGGCAAAGAGGGGCAGAGAAGGGCAAAGAGGGGCAGAGAAGGGAAAAGAGGGGCAGAGAAGGGCAAAGAGGGGCAGAGAAGTGCGGAGAATACGGGACAATGTCAAAGAGAGGCGGACAAGTGCAAAGAGGGGCAGACAAGGGCAAAGAGGGGCAGACAAGGGCAAAGAGGGGCAGACAAGGGCAAAGAGGGGCAGACAAGGGCAAAGAGGGGCAGACAAGGGCAAAGAGGGGCAGACAAGGGCAAAGAGGGGCAGGCAAGTGCGGAAAATACGGGACAAGGACAAAGAGTGGCGGACATGGTTAAAGAGGGGCAGACAATTTCAAAGAGGGGTGGAGAAGGGCAAACAGGATGCGGAGAAGTTCAAAGAATACCGGAGAAGTGCAAAGAGGGGCGGACAAGGGCAAAGAGGATGCACAATTGCAAAGAGGGGCGGACCAGGGCAAAGAGGTGCGAAAAAGTGCAAAGAGGGGCGGACAAGTTCGGAGAATACGGGACAAGGGCAAAGAGGAGCGGACAACTGCAAAGAGGGGCGGACAAGGGCAAAGAGGGCCGACAAGTGCGGAGAATACTGGACAAGGGCAAAGATGGGTGGACAAGGGCAAAGAGGGGCGGACAAGGGCAAAGAGGGGCGGACAAACGCAGAGAACACGGGACAAGGGCAAAGAGAGGCGCACAAGGGCAAAGAGGGGCGGACAAGGGCAATGAGGGGTGGACAAGGGCAATGGGTGGCGGACAAGGGCAAAGAGGGGGGGACATGAGCAAAGAGGGGCGGACAAGTGAGGAGAATACGGGAGAAGGGCAAAAAGGGGCGGACAACTGCGGAGAATCTAGGACAAGGGCATAGAAGAGCGGACAAGTGCAGAGAATACGGGACAAGGGCAAATAGGGATGAACAAATGCAGAGAACACGGAACAAGGGAAAAGAGGGGCGGACAAGGGCAAAGAGGGGCGGACAAGAGCAAAGAGGGGAGGACAAGGGCAAAGAGGGGCGGACAAACGCAGAGAACACGAGACAAGGGCAAAGAGAGGCGCACAAGGGCAAAGAGGGGCGTACAAGGGCAATGAGGGGTGGACAAGGACAAAGATGGCCTGACAAGGGCAAAGAGGGCAGGACAAAGGCAAAGAGGGGCGGACAAGGGAAACAGGGGCGGACAAGTGCGGAGAGTACGGGAAAAGTGCAAAGGGGGGCGGACAAGGGCAAAGAGGGGCGGACAAGGGCAAAGAGGGGCGGACAAGGGCAAAGAGGGGCGGACAAGGGCAAAGAGGGGCGGACAAGGGCAAAGAGGGGCGGACAAGGGCAAAGAAAGGCGGACAAGGGCAAAGAGGGGCGGACAAGGGCAAGGAGGGGCGGACAAGGGCAAAGAGGGGCGGACAAGGGCAAAGAGGGGCGGACAAGGGCAAAGAGGGGTGGACAAGTGCGGAAAATACGGGACAAGGACAAAGAGGGGCGGACATGGTCAAAGAGGGGGAGACAATTTCAAAGAGGGGCGGAGAAGGGCAAAGAGGATGCACAAGTGCAAAGAGGGGCGGACAAGTGCAAAGAGGGTTGGAGAAATGCGGAGAATAATGCACAATTGCAAAGAGGGGCGGACCAGGGCAAAGAGGTGCGAAAAAGTACAAAGAGGGGCGGACAAGAGTGGAGAAAAACGGACAAGGGCAAAGAGGGAAGGACAAGAGCAAAGAGGGGCGGACAAGGGCAAAGAGGGGCGGACAAAGGCAAAGAGGGGCAGACAAGGGCAAAGAGGGGCGGACAACAGCAGAGAATACGGGACAAAGGCCAAGAGGGGCAGAGAAGGGCAAAGAGGGGCGGACAAGGGCAAAGAGGGGCGGACAAGGGCAAAGAGGGGCGGACAAAGGCAAAGAGGGGCGGACAAGGGCAAAGAGGGGCGGACAAGGGCAAACAGGGGCGGACAAGTGCGGAGAATACAGGACACGAGCAAAGAGGGGCGGACAAGGGCAAAGAGGGGCGGACAAGGGCAAAGAGGGGCGGACAAGGGCAAAGAGGGGCGGACAAGGGCAAAGAGGGGCGGACAAGGGCAAAGAGGGTCGGACAAGGGCAAAGAGAGGCGGACAAGGGCAAAGAGGGGCGGACAAGGGCAAAGAGGGCGGACAAGGGCAAAGAGAGGCGGACAAGTGCAAAGAGGGGCGGACAAGGGCAAAGAGGGGCGGACAAGGGCAAAGAGGGGCGGACAAGGGCAAAGAGGGGCGGACAAGGGCAAAGAGGGGCGGAAAAGTGTGGAGAATACGGGACAAGGGCAAAGAGGGGCAGAGAAGTGTGGAGAGTAATGTAGAACTGCAAAGAAGGGCGGACAAGGGCAAAGAGGGGCGGACAAGGGCAAAGACGAGCGGAAAAGGATCAAAGAGGGACAGAAAAGGGCAAAGAGGGGCGGAGAAGTGCGGAGAATTTCAGAAAAGGGCAAAGAGGTGTGGACAAGGGCAAAGAGGGGCGGACAAGGGCAAAGAGGGGCGGACAAGGGCAAAGAGGGGCGGACAAGGGCAAAGAGGGGCGGACAAGGGCAAAGAGGGGCGGACAAGGGCAAAGAGGGGCGGACAAGGGCAAAGAGGGGCGGAGAAGTGCGGAGAATACGGGACAAGGGGAAAGAGGTGCGGACAAGTGCGGAGAATACGGGACAAGTACAAAGAGGGGCGGAAAACTGTCGAGAATACGGGAAATTTGCAAAAAAGGCGGACAAGGGCAAAGAGGGACGGACAAGTCCGGAGAATACCAGACAAGGGCAAAGATGGGCAGAAAAGGGCAAAGACGGGCGGACAAAGGCAAACAGGGGCGGACAGCTGCGCAGAATACAGGTCACGGGCAAAGAGGGGCGGACAAGGGCAAAGAGGGGCGGACAAGGGCAAAGAGGGGCGGACAAGGGTAAAGAGGGGCGGACAAGGGCAAAGAGGGGCGGACAATTGCAAAGAGGGGCGGACAAGGGCAAAGAGGGGCAGACAAGGGCAAAGAGGGGCGGACAAGGGCAAAGAGGGGCGGACAAGGGCAAAGAGGGGCGGACAAGGGCAAAGAGGGGCGAAAAAGTGCAAAATGAGGCAAAAAAGGGCAAAGGGGGCAGACAATGGCTAAGAGGGGCGGACAAGGGCAAAGAGGGGAAGACAAGTGCGGAAAATACGGGACAAGTACAAAGAGGGGCGGACAAGTTCAAAGAGGGGTGGATAATTGCAAAGGCGGGCGGACAAGGGCAAAGAGGGGCGGACAACTTCAAAGAGGGGCGGAGAAGTGTAAAAAGGGGCGGAGAAGATCAAAGAAAACAGGAGAAGTGCAAAGAGGGGCGGAAAAGGTCAAAGAGGTTGGACAAGTGCAAAGAGGGGCGGAAAAGGGCAAAGAGGGTGGACAAGTGCAAAGAGGGGCGGACAAGTGCGGAGAATACCGGACATGGTCAAAGAGGGGCGGACAAGTGCGGAGAATACCGGACATGGTCAAAGAGGGGCGGACAAGTGCGGAGAATACCGGACATGGTCAAAGAGGGGCGGACAAGGGCAAAGAGGGGCGGACAAGGGCAAAGAGGGGCGGACAAGGGCAAAGAGGGGCGGAAAAGTGTGGAGAATACGGGACAAGGGCAAAGAGGGGCAGAGAAGTGTGGAGAATAAGGGAGAAGTGCAAAGAAGGGCAGACAAGGGCAAAGAGGGGTAGACAAAAGAAAAGAGTGGCGGACAAGGGCAAAGACGAGCGGAAAAAGATCAAAGAGGGACAGAAAAGGGCAAAGAGGGGCGGAGAAGTGCGGAGAATACCAGATAAGGGCAAAGAGGGGCGGAAAAGGGCAAAGAGGGGCGGAAAAGGGCAAAGGGGGGCGGACAAGGGCAAAGGGGGGCGGACAAGGGCAAAGGGGGGCGGACAAGGGCAAAGGGGGGCGGACAAGGGCAAAGAGGGGCGGACAAGGGCAAAGGGGGGCGGACAAGGGCAAAGGGGGGCGGACTAGGGCAAAGAAAACAGGAGAAGTGCAACGAGGGGCGGACAAGGGCAAAGAGGATGGACAAGTGCAACGAGGGGCGGACAAGGGCAAAGAGGGTGGACAAGTGCAAAGAGGAGAGGACAAGGTTAAAGAGGGTTGGAGAAATGCGGAGAATACTGGATAACTGCAAAGAGTGGCGGACAAGGGCAAAGAGGTGCGAAAAAGTGCAAAGAGGGGCGGACAAGTGCGGAGAATACCGGACATGGTCAAAGAGGGGCGGACAAGTGCGGAGAATACCGGACATGGTCAAAGAGGGGCGGACAAGTGCGGAGAATACCGGACATGGTCAAAGAGGGGCGGACGAGGGCAAAGAGGGGCGGACGAGGGCCAGGAGGGGCGGACGAGGGCAAAGAGGGGCGGACAAGGGCAAAGAGGGGCGGACAAGGGCAAAGAGGGGCGGACAAGGGCAAAGAGGGGCGGACAAGGGCAAAGAGGGGCGGACAAGGGCAAAGAGGGGCGGACAAGGGCAAAGAGGGGCGGACAAGGGCGGAGAATAGGGGACAAGGGCAAAGAGGGGCGGACAAGGGCAAAGAGGGGCGGACAAGGGCAAAGAGGGGCGGACAAGGGCAAAGAGGGGCGGACAAGGGCAAAGAGGGGCGGACAAGGGCGGAGAATAGGGGACAAGGGCAAAGAGGGGCGGACAAGGGCAAAGAGGGGCGGACAAGGGCAAAGAGGGGCGGACAAGGGCAAAGAGGGGCGGACAAGGGCAAAGAGGGGCGGACAAGGGCAAAGAGGGGCGGACAAGGGCAAAGAGGGGCGGACAAGGGCAAAGAAGGGCGGACAAGGGCAAAGAAGGGCGGACAAGGGCAAGGAGGGGCGGACAAGGGCAAGGAGGGGCGGACAAGGGCAAAGAGGGGCGGACAAGGGCAAAGAGGGGCGGACAAGGGCAAAGAGGGGCGGACAAGGGCAAAGAGGGGCGGACAAGGGCAAAGAGAGGCGGACAAGGGCAAAGAGGGGCGGACAACGGTTGAGAATACGGGACAAGGGCAAAGAGGGGCGGACAAGGGTGGAGAATACGGGACAAGGGCAAAGAGGGGCGGACAAGGGCAAAAAGGTGCGGACAAGTGCAAAGAGGGGCGGACAAGGGCAAAGAGTGGCGGACAAGGGCAAAGAGAGGCGGACAAGGGCAAAGAGTGGCGGACAAGGGCAAAGAGGGGCGGACAAGGGCAAAGAAGGGCGGACAAGGGCAAGGAGGGGCGGACAAGGGCAAGGAGGGGCGGACAAGGGCAAGGAGGGGCGGACAAGGGCAAGGAGGGGCGGACAAGGGCAAGGAGGGGCGGACAAGGGCAAAGAGGGGCGGACAAGGGCAAAGAGGGGCGGACAAGGGCAAAGAGGGGCGGACAACGGTGGAGAATACGGGACAAAGGCAAAGAGGGGCGGACAAGGGCGGAGAATACGGGACAAGGGCAAAGAGGGGCGGACAAGGGCGGAGAATACGGGACAAGGGCAAAGAGGGGCGGACAAGGGCGGAGAATACGGGACAAGGGCAAAGAGGGGCGGACAAGGGCGGAGAATACGGGACAGGGGCAAAGAGGGGCGGACAAGGGCGGAGAATACGGGACAAGGGCAAAGAGGGGCGGACAAGGGCGGAGAATACGGGACAAGGGCAAAGAGGGGCGGACAAGGGCAAAGAGGGGCGGACAAGGGCAAAGAGGGGCGGACAAGGGCAAAGAGGGGCGGACAAGGGCGGAGAATACGGAACAAGGGCAAAGAGGGTCGGACAAGGGCGGAGAATACGGAAGAAGGGCAAAGAGGGGCGGACAAGGGCGGAGAATACGGGACAAGGGCAAAGAGGGGCGGTCAAGGGCGGAGAATACGGGACAAGGGCAAAGAGGGGCGGTCAAGTGCGGAGAATACGGGACAAGGGCAAAGAGGGGCGGACAGGGGCGGAGAATACGGGACAAGGGCAAAGAGGGGCGGACAGGGGCGGAGAATACGGGACAAGGGCAAAGAGGGGCGGACAAGGGCGGAGAATACGGGACAAGGGCAAAGAGGGGCGGACAAGGGCGGAGAATACGGGACAAGGGCAAAGAGGGGCGGACAAGGGCAAAGAGGGGCGGACAAGGGCAAAGAGGGGCGGACAAGGGCAAAGAGGGGCGGACGAGGGCAAAGAGGGGCGGACAAGGGCAAAGAGGGGCGGACAAGGGCAAAGAGGGGCGGACAAGGGCAAAGAGGGGCGGACAAGGGCGGAGAATACGGAACAAGGGCCAAGAGGGGCGGACAAGGGCGGAGAATACGGAACATGGGCAAAGAGGGGCGGACAAGTGCAAAGAGGGGCAGACAAGGGCAAAGAGGGGCGGACAAGGGCAAAGGGGGCGGACAAGGGCAAAGAGGGGCGGACAAGGGCAAAGAGGGGCGGACAAGGGCAAAGAGGGGCGGACAAGGGCAAAGAGGGGCGGACAAGTGCAAAGAAGTGCGGACAAGATCGGAGAATACGGGACAAGGGCAAAGAGGGGCGGACAAGGGCAAAGAGGGGCGGACAAGGGCAAAGAGGGGCGGACAAGGGCAAAGAGGGGCGGACAAGGGCAAAGAAGGGCGGACAAGGGCAAGGAGGGGTGGACAAGGGCAAGGAGGGGCGGACAAGGGCAAGGAGGGGCGGACAAGGGCAAAGAGGGGCGGACAAGGACAAAGAGGGGCGGACAAGGACAAAGAGGGGCGGACAAGGACAAAGAGGGGCGGACAACGGTGGAGAATACGGGACAAGGGCAAAGAGGGGCGGACAAGGGCGGAGAATACGGGACAAGGGCAAAGAGGGGCGGACAAGGGCGGAGAATACGGGACAAGGGCAAAGAGGGGCGGACAAGGGCGGAGAATACGGGACAAGGGCAAAGAGTGGCGGACAAGGGCGGAGAATACGGGACAAGGGCAAAGAGGGGCGGACAAGGGCGGAGAATACGGGAGAAGGGCAAAGAGGGGCGGACAAGGGCAAAGAGGGGCGGACAAGGGCAAAGAGGGGCGGACAAGGGCAAAGAGGGGCGGACAAGGGCGGAGAATACAAAACAAGGGCAAAGAGGGGCGGACAAGGGCGGAGAATACGGAACAAGGGCAAAGAGGGGCGGTCAAGGGCGGAGAATACGGGACAAGGGCAAAGAGGGGCGGTCAAGGGCGGAGAATACGGGACAAGGGCAAAGAGGGGCGGACAGGGGCGGAGAATACGGGACAAGGGCAAAGAGGGGCGGACAGGGGCGGAGAATACGGGACAAGGGCAAAGAGGGGCGGACAAGGGCGGAGAATACGGGAGAAGGGCAAAGAGGGGCGGACAAGGGCAAAGAGGGGCGGACAAGGGCAAAGAGGGGCGGACAAGGGCAAAGAGGGGCGGACAAGGGCGGAGAATACGGAACAAGGGCAAAGAGGGGCGGACAAGGGCGGAGAATACGGAACAAGGGCTAAGAGGGGCGGACAAGGGCGGAGAATACGGGACAAGGGCAAAGAGGGGCGGTCAAGGGCGGAGAATACGGGACAAGGGCAAGGAGGGGCGGTCAAGGGCGGAGAATACGGGACAAGGGCAAAGAGGGGCGGACAGGGGCGGAGAATACGGGACAAGGGCAAAGAGGTGCGGACAGGGGAGGAAAATACGGGACAAGGGCAAAGAGGGGCGGACAAGGGCGGAGAATACGGGACAAGGGCAAAGAGGGGCGGACAAGTGCGGAGAATACGGGACAAGGGCAAAGAGGGGCGGACAAGGGCAAAGAGGGGCGGACAAGGGCAAAGAGGGGCGGACAAGGGCAAAGAGGGGCGGACAAGGGCAAAGAGGGGCGGACAAGGGCGGAGAATACGGGACAATTGCAAAGAGGGGCGGACAAGATCGGAGAATACGGGACAAGGACAAAGAGGGGCGGACAAGGGCGGAGAATACGGGACAAGGGCAAAGAGGGGCGGACAAGGGCGGAGAATACGGGACAAGGGCAAAGAGTGGCGGACAAGGGCGGAGAATACGGGACAAGGGCAAAGAGGGGCGGACAAGGGCAAAGAGGGGCGGACAAGGGCAAAGAGGGGCGGACAAGGGCAAAGAGGGGCGGACAAGGGCCAAGAGGGGCGGACAAGGGCGGAGAATACGGAACAAGGGCCAAGAGGGGCGGACAAGGGCGGAGAATACGGAACAAGGGCAAAGAGGGGCGGACAAGGGCAAAGAGGGGCGGACAAGGGCAAAGAGGGGCGGACAAGGGCAAAGAGTGGCGGACAAGGGCAAAGAGGGGCGGACAAGGGCAAAGAGGGGCGGACAAGGGCGGAGAATACGGAACAAGGGCAAAGAGGGGCGGACAAGGGCGGAGAATATGGAACAAGGGCAAAGAGGGGCGGACAAGGGCGGAGAATACGGGACAAGGGCAAAGAGGGGCGGTCAAGGGCGCAGAATACGGGACAAGGGCAAAGAGGGGCGGACAGGGGCGGAGAATACGGGACAAGGGCAAAGAGGGGCGGACAGGGGCGGAGAATACGGGACAAGGGCAAAGAGGGGCGGACAAGGGCGGAGAATACGGGACAAGGGCAAAGAGGGGCGGACAAGGGCGGAGAGTACGGGACAAGGGCAAATAGGGGCGGACAAGGGCGGAGAATACGGGACAAGGGCAAAGAGGGGCGGACAAGGGCAAAGAGGGGCGGACAAGGGCAAAGAGGGGCGGACAAGGGCAAAGAGGGGCGGACAAGGGCAAAGAGGGGCGGACAAGGGCAAAGAGGGGTGGACAAGGGCAAAGAGGGGCGGACAAGGGCGGAGAATACGGGACAAGGGCAAAGAGGGGCGGACAAGGGCGGAGAATACGGGACAAGGGCAAAGAGTGGCGGACAATGGCGCTGAATACGGGACAAGGGCAAAGAGTGGCGGACAAGGGCGGAGAATACGGGACAAGGGCAAAGAGGGGCGGACAAGGGCCAAGAGGGGCGGACAAGGGCCAAGAGGGGCGGACAAGGGCGGAGAATACGGAACAAGGGCAAAGAGGGTCGGACAAGGGCAAAGAGGGGCGGACAAGGGCGCAGAATACGGAACAAGAGCAAAGAAGGGCGCACAAGGGCGGAGAATACGGAACAAGGGCAAAGAGGGGCGGACAAGGGCGGAGAATACGGGACAAGGGCAAAGAGGGGCGGACAAGAGCGGAGAACACGGGACAAGAGCAAAGAGGGTCGGACAAGGGCTAAGAAAGTCGGACAAGAGCGGAGAACACGGGACAAGAGCAAAGAGGGGCGGACAAGAGCGGAGAACACGGGACAAGAGCAAAGAGGGGAGGACAAGAGCGGAGAACACGGGACAAGGGCAAAGAGGGTCGGACAAGGGCAAAGAGGGTCGGACAAGGGCAAAGAGGGTCGGACAAGGGCAAAGAGGGTCGGACAAGAGCAGAGAACACGGGACAAGAGCAAAGAGGGCCGGACAAGAGCGGAGAACACGGGACAACAGCAAAGAGGGGCGGACAAAAGCGGAGAACATGGGACAAGGGCAAAGAGGGTCGGACAAGGGCAACGAGGGGCGGACAAGGGCAACGAGGGGCGGACAAGGGCAACGAGGGGCGGACAAGGGCAACGAGGGGCGGACAAGGGACACGAGGGGCGGACTAGGGCAACGAGGGGCGGACAAGTGCCGAGAATACGGGACAAGGGCAACGAAGGGCGGACAAGTGCCGAGAATACGGGACAAGGGCAAAGAGGGGCGGACAAGTGCCGAGAATACGGGACAAGGGCAAAGAGGGGCGGACAAGTGCCGAGAATACGGGACAAGGGCAAGGAGGGGCGGACAAGTGCCGAGAATACGGGACAAGGGCAAAGAGGGGCGGACAAGTGCCGAGAATACGGGACAAGGGCAAAGAGGGGCGGACAAGGGCAAAGAGGGGCGGACAAGGGCAAAGAGGGGCGGACAAGGGCAAAGAGGGGCGGACAAGGGCAAAGAGGGGCGGACAAGGGCAAAGAGGGGCGGACAAGGGCAAAGAGGGGCGGACAAGTACGGAGAGTATGGGACAAGCGTAAAGAGGGGATGACAAGAGCGGAGAATACGGGACAAGGGCAAAGAGGGTCGGACAAGAGCGGAGAACACGGGACAAGGGCAAATAGCGTCGGACAAGTGCGGAGAACACGGGACAAGGGCAAAGAGGGGCGGACAAGGGCAAAGAGGGGCAGACAAGAGCGGAGAACACGGGACAAGGGCAAAGAGGGTCGGACAAGAGCGGAGAACACGGGGCAAGGGCAAAGAGGGTCGGACAAGAGCGCAGAACACGGGACAAGTGCAAAGAGGGTCGGACAAGAGCGGAGAACACGGGACAAGGGCAAAGAGGGGCGGACAAGGGCAAAGAGGGGCGGACAAGAGCGGAGAACACGGGACAAGGGCAAAGAGGGTCGGACAAGAGCGGAGAACACGGGACAAGGGCAAAGAGGGTCGGACAAGAGCGGGGAACACGGGACAAGGGCAAAGAGGGGCGGACAAGGGCAAAGAGGGGCGGACAAGGGCAAAGAGGGGCGGACAAGGGCAAAGAGGGGCGGACAAGTGCGGAGAATGCGGACAAGGGCGGAGAATGCGGACAAGGGCAAAGAGGGGCGGACAAGTGCGGAGAATACGGAACAAGGGCAAAGAGGGGCGGACAAGGGCAAAGAGTGGCGGACAAGGGCAAAGAGGGGCGGACAAGTGCGGAGAATACGGGACAAGGGCAAAAAGGGGCGGACAAGGGCAAAGAGGGGCGGACAAGGGCAAAGAGGGGCGGACAAGGGCAAAGAGGGGCGGACAAGGGCAAAGAGGGGCGGACAAGGGCAAAGAGGGGCGGACAAGGGCAAAGAGGGGCGGACAAGAGCGGATAACACGGGACAAGGGCAAAGAGGGGCGGACAAGAGCGGAGAACACGGGACAAGGGCAAAGAGGGGCGGACAAGGGCAAAGAGGGGCGGACAAGGGCAAAGAGGGGCGGACAAGGGCAAAGAGGGGCGGACAAGGGCAAAGAGGGGCGGACAAGGGCAAAGAGGGGCGGACAAGGGCAAAGAGGGGCGGACAAGGGCGGAGAATACGGGACAATTGCAAAGAGGTGCGGACAAGGGCGGAGAATACGGGACAAGGGCAAAGAGGGGCGGACAAGGGCGGAGAATACGGGACAAGGGCAAAGAGTGGCGGACAAGGGCGGAGAATACGGGACAAGGGCAAAGAGGGGCGGACAAGGGCAAAGAGGGGCGGACAAGGGCAAAGAGGGGCGGACAAGGGCAAAGAGGGGCGGACAAGGGCAAAGAGGGGCGGACAAGGGCAAACAGGGGCGGACAAGGGCAAAGAGGGGCGGTCAAGGGCGGAGAATACGGGACAAGGGCAAAGAGGGGCGGTCAAGGGCGGACAATACGGGACAAGGGCAAAGAGGGGCGGACAGGGGTGGAGAATACGGGACAAGGGCAAAGAGGGGCGGACAGGGGCGGAGAATACGGGACAAGGGCAAAGAGGGGCGGACAAGGGCGGAGAATACGGGACAAGGGCAAAGAGGGGCGGACAAGGGCGGAGAATACGGGACAAGGGCAAAGAGGGGCGGACAAGGGCAAAGAGGGGCGGACAAGGGCAAAGAGGGGCGGACAAGGGCAAAGAGGGGCGGACAAGGGCAAAGAGGGGCGGACAAGGGCAAAGAGGGGCGGACAAGGGCAAAGAGGGGCGGACAAGGGCAAAGAGGGGCGGACAAGGGCGGAGAATACGGGACAATTGCAAAGAGGGGCGGACAAGGGCGGAGAATACGGGACAAGGGCAAAGAGGGGCGGAGAAGGGCGGAGAATACGGGACAAGGGCAAAGAGGGGCGGACAAGGGCGGAGAATACGGGACAAGGGCAAAGAGGGGCGGACAAGGGCGGAGAATACGGGACAAGGGCAAAGAGGGGCGGACAAGGGCAAAGAGGGGCGGACAAGGGCAAAGAGGGGCGGACAAGGGCAAAGAGGGGCGGACAAGTGCGGAGTATACGGGACAAGGGCAAAGAGGGGCGGACAATTGCGGAGTATACGGGACAAGGGCAAAGAGGGGCGGACAAGGGCAAAGAGGGGCGGACAAGGGCAAAGAGGGGCGTACAAGGGCAAAGAGGGGCGGACAAGGGCAAAGAGGGGCGGACAAGGGCAAAGAGGGGCGGACAACGGTGAAGAATACGGGACAAAGGCAAAGAGGGGCGGACAAGTGCGGAGAATACGGGACAAGGGCAAAGAGGGGCGGACAAGGGCAAAGAGGGGCGGACAAGGGCAAAGAGGGGCGGACAAGGGCAAAGAGGGGCGGACAAGGGCAAAGAGGGGCGGACAAGGGCAAAGAGGGGCGGACAAGGGCAACGAGGGGCGGACAAGTGCCGAGAATACGGGACAAGGGCAACGAGGGGCGGACAAGTGCCGAGAATACGGGACAAGGGCAAAGATGGGCGGACAAGTGCCGAGAATACGGGACAAGGGCAAAGAGGGGCGGACAAGTGCCGAGAATACGGGACAAGGGCAAAGAGGGGCGGACAAGTGCCGAGAATACGGGACAAGGGCAAAGAGGGGCGGACAAGGGCGGAGAACACGGGACAAGGGCAAAGAGGGGCGGACAAGGGCAAAGAGGGGCGGACAAGGGCAAAGAGGGGCGGACAAGGGCAAAGAGGGGCGGACAAGTACGGAGAGTATGGGACAAGCGTAAAGAGGGGATGACAAGAGCAAAGACAGGCAGATAAGGGCAAAGTGGGCGGACAAGGACAAAGAGGGGCGGACAAGGGCAAATAGGGGCGGACAAGAGCGGAGAACACGGAACAAGGGCAAAGAGGGTCGGACAAGAGCGGAGAATACGGGACAAGGGCAAAGAGGTTCGGACAAGAGCGGAGAACACGGGACAAGGGCAAACAGGGGTGGACAAGGGCAAAGAGGGTCGGACAAGAGCGGAGAACACGGGACAAGGGCAAAGAAGGTCGGACAAGCGCGGAGAACACGGGACAAGGGCAAAGAGGGGCGGACAAGGGCAAAGAGGGTCGGACAAGAGCGGAGAACAAGGGACAAGGGCAAAGAGGGTCGGACAAGAGCGGAGAAGACGGGACAAGGGCAAAGAGCGTCGGACAAGAGCGGAGAACACGGGACAAGGGCAAAGAGGGGCGGACAAGGGCAAAGAGGGGCAGACAAGAGCGGAGAACACGGGACAAGGGCAAAGAGGGTCGGAGAACAGCGGAGAACACGGGACAAGGGCAAAGAGGGTCGGACAAGAGCGCAGAACACGGGACAAGGGCAAAGAGGGTCGGACAAGAGCGGAGAACACGGGACAAGGGCAAAGAGGGGTGGACAAGGGCAAAGAGGTGCGGACAAGAGCGGAGAACACGGGACAAGGGCAAAGAGGGTCGGACAAGAGCGGAGAACACGGGACAAGGGCAAAGAGTGTCGGACAAGAGCGGGGAAAACGGGACAAGGGCAAAGAGGGGCGGACAAGGGCAAAGAGGGGCGGACAAGGGCAAAGAGGGGCGGACAAGGGCAAAGAGGGGCGGACAAGTGCGGAGAATGCGGACAAGGGCAAATAGGGGCGGACAAGTGCGGAGAATACCGAACAAGGGCAAAGAGGGTCGGACAAGGGCAAAGAGTGGCGGACAAGGGCAAAGAGGGGCGGACAAGTGCGGAGAATACGGGACAAGGGCAAAGAGGGGCGGACAAGGGCAAAGAGGGGCGGACAAGGGCAAAGAGGGGCGGACAAGAGCGGAGAACACGGGACAAGGGCAAAGAGGGGCGGACAAGAGCGGAGAACACGGGACAAGGGCAAAGAGGGGCGGACAAGGGCAAAGAGGGGCGGACAAGGGCAAAGAGGGGCGGACAAGGGCAAAGAGGGGCGGACAAGGGCAAAGAGGGGCGGACAAGGGCAAAGAGGGGCGGACAAGGGCAAAGAGGGGCGGACAAGGGCAAAGAGGGGCGAACAAGAGCGGAGAACACGGGACAAGAGCAAAGAGGGGCGGACAAGAGCAGAAAACACGGGACAAGAGCAAAGAGGGGCGGACAAGAGTGGAGAACACGGGACAAGAGCAAAGACGGTCGGACAAGGGCAAAGAAGGACGGACAAGAGCGGAGAAAACGGGACAAGAGCAAAGAGGGGCGGACAAGAGCGGAGAACACGGGACAAGGGCAAAGAGGGGCGGAAAAGGGCGGAGAATACGGGACAAGGGCAAAGAGGGGCGGACAAGGGCTGAGAGGGTCGGACAAGGGCAAAGAGGGGCGGACAAGGGCAAAGAGGGGCGGACAAAGGCAAAGGGGGCGGACAAGGGCAAAGAGGGGCGGACAAGGGCAAAGAGGGGCGGACAAGGGCAAAGAGGGGCGGACAAGGGCAAAGAGGGGCGGACAAGGGCAAAGAGGGGCGGACAAGGGCAAAGAGGGGCGGACAAGAGCGGAGAACACGGGACAAGGGCAAAGAGGGGCGGACAAGAGCGGAGAACACGGGACAAGGGCAACGAGGGGCGGACAAGGGCAACGAGGGGCGGACAAGGGCAACGAGGGGCGGACAAGGGCAACGAGGGGCGGACAAGGGCAACGAGGGGCGGACAAGGGCAAAGAGGGGCGGACAAGAGCGGAGAACACGGGACAAGAGCAAAGAGGGGCGGACAAGAGCGGAGAACACGGGACAAGTGCAAAGAGGGGCGGACAAGGGCAAAGAGGGGCGGACAAGGGCAAAGGGGGCGGACAAGGGCAAAGAGGGGCGGACAAGGGCAAAGAGGGGCGGACAAGGGCAAAGAGGGGCGGACAAGGTCAAATACGGGCGGAGAATTGCGGGGAATAACGGAAACGGGAAAGACTGGCGGACAAGGGCAAATAGGGGCGGACAAGGGCAAAGAGGGTCGGACAAGGGCAAACGGGGGCGGGGAAGTGCGAAGAATACGGGAAAAGGGCAAAGAGGGGCGGACAACGGCAAGGAGGGCGGGTAAGGGCAAAGGGGGGCGGATAAGGGCAAAGGGGGGCGGATAAGGGCAAAGGGGGGCGGATAAGGGCAAAGGGGTCGGATAAGGGCAAAGGGGGGCGGATAAGGGCAAAGAGGGGCGGACAAGGGCAAAGAGGGGCGGACAAGGGCAAAGAGGGGCGGACAAGGGCAAAGAGGGGCGGACAAGGGCAAAGAGGGGCGGACAAGGGCAAAGAGGGGCGGACAAGGGCAAAGAGGGGCGGACAAGGGCAAAGAGGGGCGGACAAGGGCAAAGAGGGGCGGACAAGGGCAAAGAGGGGCGGATAAGGGCAAAGAGGGGCGGATAAGGGCAAAGAGGGGCGGTCAAGGGCAAAGAGGGGCGGTCAAGGGCAAAGAGGGGCGGTCAAGGGCAAAGAGGGGCGGACAAGGGCAAAGAGGGGCGGACAAGGGCAAAGAGGGGCGGAGAGGGGCAAAGAGGGGCGGACAAGATCGGAGAATACGGGACAAGGGCAAAGAGGGGCGGACAAGGGCAAAGAGTGGCAGACAACATCGGAGAATACGGGACAAGGGCAAAGAGGGGCGGACAAGGGCAAAGAGGGGCGGACAAGATCGGAGAATACGGGACAAGGGGAAAGAGGGGCGGACAGGTGCGGAGAATACGTGACAAGTACAAAAAAAGGGCGGAAAACTTTCGAGAATACGGGAAATTTGCAAAAAGGGCGGACAAGGGCAAAGAGGGGCGGAAGAGTGCGGAGAATAGGAGACAAGGGCAAAGAGGGACGGACAAGTGCGGAGAATACGGGACAAGGG
This sequence comes from Phaenicophaeus curvirostris, assembly GCF_032191515.1. NCBI lineage: Eukaryota > Metazoa > Chordata > Aves > Cuculiformes > Cuculidae > Phaenicophaeus > Phaenicophaeus curvirostris. The sequence goes on along the minus strand of NW_027206857.1, from coordinate 133,477 downwards.
CAAAGAGGGGCGGAGAAGTACGGAGAATACGGGACAAGGGCAAAGAGGGTCGGACAAGTGCGGAGAATACGGGACAAGGGCAAAGTGGGGGGACAAGTGCGGAGAGTACGGGACAAGGGCAAAGAGGGGCGGACAAGGGCAAAGAGGGGCGGACAAGTGCGGAGAATACGGGACAAGGGCAAAGAGGGGCGGACAAGGGCAAAGAGGGGCGGACAAGGGCAAAGAGGGGCGGACAAGGGCAAAGAGGGGCGGACAAGTGCGGAGAATACGGGACAAGGGCAAAGAGGGGCGGACAAGGGCAAAGAGGGGCGGACAAGGGCAAAGAGGGGCCGACAAGGGCAAAGAGGGGCGGACAAGGGCAAAGAGGGGCGGACAAGGGCAAAGAGGGGCGGACAAGGGCAAAGAGGGGCGGACAAGGGCAAAGAGGGGCGGACAAGGGCAAAGAGGGGCCGACAAGGGCAAAGAGGGGCCGACAAGGGCAAAGAGGGGCCGACAAGGGCAAAGAGGGGCCGACAAGGGCAAAGAGGGTCCGACAAGGGCAAAGAGGGGCCGACAAGGTCAAAGAGGGGCCGACAAGGGCAAAGAGGGGCCGACAAGGGCAAAGAGGGGCCGACAAGTGCAAAGAGGGGCCGACAAGGGCAAAGAGTGTCGGACCAGGGCAAAGAGGGGCGGACCAGGGCAAAGAGGGGCGGACCAGGGCAAAGAGGGGCGGACCAGGGCAAAGAGGGGCGGACCAGGGCGGAGACTACGGGACAAGGGCAAAGACTGGCGCATAAGTGCGGAAAATACGGGACAAGGGCAAAGAGAGTTTGACAAGGCAAAGAGCGAGGGACAAGTGCGGAGAATACGGGACTAGGGCAAAGAGGGGCGGACAAGGGCAAAGAGGGGCGGACAAGGGCAAAGAGGTGCGGACAAGTGCGGAGAATACGGGACAAGGGCAAAAAAGGGCCTAACAATGGTAAAGAGGGGCGGACAAGGGCAAAGAGGGGCGGACAAGGGCAAAGAGGGGCGGACAAGGGCAAAGAGGGGCGGACAAGGGCAAAGAGGGGCGGACAACGGCGGAGAATACGGGACAAGTCCAGAGAACACGAGACAAGGTCCAAGAGGAGCGCACAAGTTTGGAGAATACGGGACAAGTTCAAAGAGGTGCTCACAAGTTTGGAGAATACGGGACAAGGGCAAAGAGGAGCGGACAAGTGCAAAGAGGTCCGACAAGTGCGGAGAATACTGGACAAGGGCAAAGACTATCAGACAGGGGCAGAGAGGGGCGGACAAGTGCGGAGAATACGGGAAAAGGGAAAAGACGGGCAGACAAGGGCAAATAGAGTCGGACAAGGGCATAGAGGGGCGGACAAGGGCAATGGGTGGCGGACAAGGGCAAAGAGGGGGGGACATGAGCAAAGAGGGGGGGACAAGTGAGGAGAATACGGGACAAGGGCAAAGAGGGGCGGACAACTGCGGAGAATCTAGGACAAGGGCAAAGAAGAAAGGACAAGTTCGGAGAATACGGGACAAGGGCAAAGAGGGATGGACAAATGCAGAGAACACGGAACAAGGGCAAAGAGGGGCGGAGAAGGTCAAAGAGGGGCGGACAAATGCAGAGAACATGGGACAAGGGCAAAGAGAGGCGGACAAGTTCAAAGAGGGGTGGACAAGTGCAAATAGGGGCGGACAAGAGCTGAGAATACGGCACAAGTGCAAAGAGGGGCGGACAAGTGCACAGAATAAGGGACAAGGGCAAAGAGGGGCAGACAAGGGCAAAGAGGGGCGGACAAGGGCAAAGAGGGGCGGACAAGGGCAAAGAGGGGCGGACAAGGGCAAAGAGGGGCGGACAAGGGCAAAGAGGTGCGGACAAGGGCAAAGAGGGGCGGACAAGGGCAAAGAGGGGTGGACAAGGGCAAAGAGGGGCGGACAAGAGCGGAGAATACCTGACAAGGGGAAAGAGGGACGGACAAGTGCAAAGAGGGGCGGACAAATGCAGAGAACACGGGACAAGGGCAAAGAGAGGCGGACAAGGTCAAAGAGGGGTGGACAAGTGCAAATAGGGGCGGACAAGTGCTGAGAATACGGCACAAGGGCAAAGAGGGGCGGACAAGTGCACAGAATAAGGGACAAGGGCAAAGAGTGGCGGATAAGTGCGGATAATAGGGGAAAAGGCGAAATAGGTACGGAAAACTGCGAAGAAAACGGGACAAGGGCAAAGAGGGGCGGACAAGTTCGGAGAATACGGGGCAAGGGCAAAGAGGGGCGGATAATTTCGGAGAATACGGGACAAGGGCAAAGAGGGGCGGACAAGGGCAAAGAGGGGCGGACCAGGGCAAAGAGGGGCAGACCAGGGCAAAGAGGGGCGGACCAGGGCAAAGAGGGGCGGACAAGGGCGGAAAATACGGGACAAGGGCAAAGAGGGGTGGACAAGGCAAAGTGCGAGGGACAAGTGCGGAGAATACGGGACAAGGGCAAAGAGGGGCGGACAAGGGCAAAGAGGGGCGGACAAGGGCAAAGAGGGGCGGACAAGGGCAAAGAGGGGTGGACAAGGGCAAAGAGGGGCGGACAAGGGAAAGAGGGGCGGACAAGGGCAAAGAGGGGCGGACAAGGGCAAAGAGGGGCGGACAAGGGCAAAGAGGGGCGGACAAGGGCAAAGAGGGGCGGACAAGGGCAAAGAGGGGCGGACAAGGGCAAAGAGGGGAAGACAAGTGCGGAGAATACGGGACAAGGGCAAAGAGGGGCGGACAAGGGCAGAGAATAAGCAAAAAGGGCAAAGAGGGGCGGAAAAGGGGCAAAGAGGGGCGGACAAGGGCAAAGAGGGGCGGACAAGGGCAAAGAGGGGCGGACAAGGGCAAAGAGGGGCGGACAAGGGCAAAGAGGGGCGGACAAGGGCAAAGAGGGGCGGACAAGGGCAAAGAGAGGCGGACAAGGGCAAAGAGGGGCGGACAAGGGCAAAGAGGGGCGGACAAGGGCAAAGAGGGGCGGACAATATCGGAGAATACGAGACAAGGGCAAAGAGGGGCGGACAAGGGCAAAGAGGGGCGGACAAGGGCGGAGAATACGGGACAAGAGCAAAGAGGGGCGGACAAGGGCAAAGAGGGGCGGACAAGGGCAAAGAGGGGCGGACAAGGGCAAAGAGGGGCGGACAAGGGCAAAGAGGGGCGGACAAGGGCAAAGAGGGGCGGACAAGGGCAAAGAGGGGCGGACAAGGGCAAAGAGGGGCGGACAAGGGCAAAGAGGGGCGGACAAGGGCAAAGAGGGGCGGACAAGTACGGAGAATACGGGACTAGGGCAAAGAGGGGAAGACAAGTGCGGAGAATACGGGACAAGGGCAAAGAGGGGCGGACAAGGGCAGAGAATAAGCAAAAAGGGCAAAGAGGGGCGGAAAAGGGGCAAAGAGGGGCGGAAAAGGGGCAAAGAGGGGCGGACAAGGGCAAAGAGGGGCGGAAAAGGGCAAAGAGGGGCGGACAAGGGCAAAGAGGGGCGGACAAGGGCAAAGAGGGGCGGACAAGGGCAAAGAGGGGCGGACAAGGGCAAAGAGGGGCGGACAAGATCGGAGAATACGGGACAAGGGCAAAGAGGCGCGGACAAGGGCAAAGAGGGGCGGACAAGGGCGGAGAATACGGGACAAGGGCAAAGAGGGGCGGACAAGGGCAGAGAAAAAGCAAAAAGGGCAAAGAGGGGCGGAAAAGGGGCAAAGAGGGGCGGAAAAGGGGCAAAGAGGGGCGGACAAGGGCAAAGAGGGGCGGACAAGGGCAAAGAGGGGCGGACAAGGGCAAAGAGGGGCGGACAAGGGCAAAGGGGGGCGGACAAGGGCAAAGGGGGGCGGACAAGGGCAAAGGGGGGCGGACAAGGGCAAAAGGGGGCGGACAAGGGCAAAAGGGGGCTCACAAGGGCAAAGGGGGGCGGACAAGGGCAAAGGGGGGCGGAAAAGTGCAAAGGGGGGCGGAAAAGGGCAAAGGGGGGCGGACAAGGGCAAAGGGGGGCGGACAAGTGCGGAGAATACCGGACAAGGACAAAGACGGGCGGACAAGGGCAAAGAGGGGCGGCAAGTGCGGAAAACAGGGGACAAGGGAAAAGAGGGGCAAACAAGTGCAAAGAGTGGCGGAGAACTGCAGAGAATACCGGACAAGGGCAAAGATGGGCGGACAAGGGGAAAGAGGGCCGGACAAGTGCAGAGAATAACGGACGATGGCAAAGAGGGGCACTCAAGGGCAAATAGGGGAGGACAAGGGCAAAGAGGGGCGTACAAGGGCAAAGAGGGGATGACAAGTGCAAAGAATAGTGCAGAAGGGCAAAGAGGAGCGGACAAGGGCAAAGAGGTGCGGAGAAGTGCGGATAATACCGGACAAGGGCAAGGACAGGTTCACAAGTGCAAAGACGGACGGACAAGTGCAAAGAGGGGCGGACAAGTGCAAAGAGGGGCGGACAAGTGCAAAGAGGGGCGGACAAGTGCAAAGAGGGGCGGACAAGTGCAAAGAGGGGCAGACAAGAGCAAAGAGGGGCAGACAAGTGCAAAGAGGGGCAGACAAGTGCAAAGAGGGGCAGACAAGTGCAAAGAGGGACAGACAAGTGCAAAGAGGGGCAGAGAAGGGCAAAGAGGGGCAGAGAAGGGCAAAGAGGGGCAGAGAAGTGCGGAGAATACGGGACAATGTCAAAGAGAGGCGGACAAGTGCAAAGAGGGGCAGACAAGGGCAATGAGGGGTGGACAAGGACAAAGATGGCCTGACAAGGGCAAAGAGGGCAGGACAAAGGCAAAGAGGGGCGGACAAGGGAAACAGGGGCGGACAAGTGCGGAGAATACGGGAAAAGGGCAAAGGGGGACGGACAAGGGCAAAGAGGGGCGGACAAGGGCAAAAAGGGGCGGACAAGGGCAAAGAGAAGGTGACAAGGGCAAAGAGAAGGTGACAAGCGCAAAGAGCGGCGGACAATTGCAAAGAGGTTCAGACAAGTGCGGAGAATACGGGACAAGGGCAAAGGGGGGCGGACAAGGGCAAAGGGGGGCGGACAAGGGCAAAGGGGGGCGGACAAGGGCAAAGGGGGGCGGACAAGGGCAAAGCGGGGCGGACAAGGGCAAAGCGGGGCGGACAAGGGCAAAGCGGGGCGGACAAGAGCAAAGAGGGGCAGAGAAGGGCAAAGAGGGGCAGAGAAGGGCAAAGAGGGGCAGAGAAGGGCAAAGAGGGGCAGACAAGGGCAAAGAGGGGCAGAGAAGGGCAAAGAGGGGCAGAGAAGGGCAAAGAGGGGCAGAGAAGGGCAAAGAGGGGCAGAGAAGTGCGGAGAATACGGGACAATGTCAAAGAGAGGCGGACAAGTGCAAAGAGGAGTGGACAAGTGCAAAGAGGGGCAGACAAGGGCAAAGAGGGGCAGACAAGGGCAAAGAGGGGCAGACAAGGGCAAAGAGGGGCAGACAAGTGCGGAAAATACGGGACAAGGACAAAGAGTGGCAGACATGGTCAAAGAGGGGCAGACAATTTCAAAGAGGGGTGGAGAAGGGCAAACAGGATGCGGGGAAGTTCAAAGAATACCGGAGAAGTGCAAAGAGGGGCGGACAAGGGCAAAGAGGATGCACAATTGCAAAGAGGGGCGGACAAGGGCAAAGAGGTGCGAAAAAGTGCAAAGAGGGGCGGACAAGTGCGGAGAATACCGGACATGGGCAAAGAGGGGCGGACAAGTTCGGAGAATACGGGACAAGGGCAAAGAGGAGCGGACAACTGCAAAGAGGGGCGGTCAAGGGCAAAGAAGGCCGACAAGTGCGGAGAATACTGGACAAGGGCAAAGATGGGTGGACAAGGGCAAAGAGGGGCGGACAAGGGCAAAGAGGTGCGGACAAACGCAGAGAACACGGGACAAGGGCAAACAGAGGCGCACAAGGGCAAAGAGGGGCGGACAAGGGCAATGAGGGGTGGACAAGGGCAATGGGTGGCGGACAAGGGCAAAGAGGGGGGGACATGAGCAAAGAGGGGCGGACAAGTGAGGAGAATACGGGACAAGGGCAAAGAGGGGCAGAGAAGTGTGGAGAATAAGGGAGAAGTGCAAAAAAGGGCAGACAAGGGCAAAGAGGGGTAGACAAAAGAAAAGAGTGGCGGAAAAGGGCAAAGACGAGCGGAAAAATATCAAAGAGGGACAGAAAAGGGCAAAGAGGGGCGGAGAAGTGCGGAGAATACCAGATAAGGGCAAAGAGGTGCGGACAAGGGCAAAGAGGGGCGGAGAAGGGCAAAGGGGGGCGGACAAGAGCAAAGGGGGGCGGACAAGGGCAAAGGGGGGCGGACAAGGGCAAAGGGGGGCGGACAAGTGCAAAGAAAACAGGAGAAGTGCAACGAGGGGCGGACAAGGGCAAAGAGGGTGGACAAGTGCAACGAGGGGGGGACAAGGGCAAAGAGGGTGGACAACTGCAAAGAGGGGCGGACAAGGGCAAAGAGGGTGGACAAGTGCAAAGAGGAGAGGACAAGGTTAAAGAGGGTTGGAGAAATGCGGAGAATACTGGATAACTGCAAAGAGTGGCGGACAAGGGCAAAGAGGTGCGAAAAAGTGCAAAGAGGGGCGGACAAGTGCGGAGAATACCGGACATGGTCAAAGAGGGGCGGACAAGTGCGGAGAATACCGGACATGGTCAAAGAGGGGCGGACGAGGGCAAAGAGGGGCGGACGAGGGCAAAGAGGGGCGGACGAGGGCAAGAAAGGGCAGACGAGGTCAAGGAGGGGCAGACGAGGGCAAGGAGGGGCGGACGAGGGCAAGGAGGGGCGGACGAGGGCAAGGAGGGGCGGACGAGGGCAAGGAGGGGCGGACGAGGGCAAGGAGGGGCGGACGAGGGCAAAGAGGGGCGGACGAGGGCAAAGAGGGTCGGACGAGGGCAAAGAGGGTCGGACAAGGGCAAAGAGGGTCGGACAAGGGCAAAGAGGGGCGGACAGGGGCAAAGAGGGGCGGACAGGGGCAAAGAGGGGCGGACAGGGGCAAAGAGGGGCCGACAGGGGCAAAGAGGGGCCGACAGGGGCAAAGAGGGGCGGGCAAGATCGGAGAATACGGGACAAGGGCAAAGAGGGGCGGACAAGATCGGAGAATACGGGACAAGGGCAAAGAGGGGCGGACAAGGGCAAAGAGGGGCCGACAAGGGCAAAGAGGGGCGGACAAGGGCAAAGAGGGGTGGACAAGGGCAAAGAGGGGCGGACAAGGGCAAAGAGGGGCGGACAAGATCGGAGAATACGGGACAAAGGCAAAGAGGGGCGGACAAGGGCAAAGAGGGGCGGACAAGGGCAAAGAGGGGCGGACAAGGGCAAAGAGGGGCGGACAAGGGCAAAGAGGGGCGGACAAGGGCAAAGAGGGGCGGACAAGATCGGAGAATACGGGACAAGGGCAAAGAGGGGCGGACAAGGGCAAAGAGGGGCGGACAAGGGCAAAGAAGGGCGGACAAGGGCAAAGAGGGGCGGACAAGATCGGAGAATACGGGACAAGGGCAAAGAGGGGCGGACAAGGGCAAAGAGGGGCGGACAAGGGCAAAGAGGGGCGGACAAGGGCAAAGAGGGGCGGACAAGGGCAAAGAGGGGCGGACAAGATCGGAGAATACAGGACAAGGGCAAAGATGGGCGGACAAGGGCAAAGAGGGGCGGACAAGGGCAAAGAGGGTCGGACAAGGGCAAAGAGGGGCGGACAAGGGCAAAGAGGGGCGGACAAGGGCAAAGAGGGGCGGACAAGATCGGAGAATACGGGACAAGGGCAAAGAGGGGCGGACAAGGGCCAAGAGGGGCGGACAAGGGCCAAGAGGGGCGGACAAGGGCCAAGAGGGGCGGACAAGATCGGAGAATACGGGACAAGGGCAAATAGGGGCGGACAAGGGCAAAGAGGGTCGGACAAGGGCCAAGAGGGGCGGACAAGGGCCAAGAGGGGCGGACAAGGGCCAAGAGGGGCGGACAAGGGCAAAGAGGGGCGGACAAGATCGGAGAATACGGGACAAGGGCAAAGAGGTTCGGACAAGATCGGAGAATACGGGACAAGGTCAAAGAGGGGCGGACAAGATCGGAGTATACGGGACAAGGGCAAAGAGGGGCGGACAAGGGCAATGAGGGGCAGACAACGGCAAAGAGGGGCAGACAAGGGCAAAGAGGGGCGGACAAGGGCAAAGAGGGGCGGACAAGGGCAAAGAGGGGCGGACAAGGGCAAAGAGGGGCGGACAAGGGCAAAGAGGGGCGGACAAGGGCAAAGAGAGGCGGACAAGGGCAAAGAGGGGCGGACAAGGGCAAAGAGGGTCGGACAAGGGCAGAGAATAAGCAAAAAGGGCAAAGAGGGGCGGAAAAGGGGCAAAGAGGGGCGGACAAGGGCAAAGAGGGGCGGACAAGGGCAAAGAGGGGCGGACAAGGGCAAAGAGGGGCGGACAAGGGCAAAGAGGGGCGGACAAGGGCAAAGAGGGGCGGACAAGGGCAAAGAGGGGCGGACAAGGGCAAAGAGGGGCGGACAAGGGCAAAGAGAGGCGGACAAGGGCAAAGAGGGGCGGACAAGGGCAAAGAGGGTCGGACAAGGGCAAAGAGGGGCGGACAATATCGGAGAATACGAGACAAGGGCAAAGAGGGGCGGACAAGGGCAAAGAGGGGCGGACAAGGGCGGAGAATACGGGACAAGAGCAAAGAGGGGCGGACAAGGGCAAAGAGGGGCGGACAAGGGCAAAGAGGGGCGGACAAGGGCAAAGAGGGGCGGACAAGGGCAAAGAGGGGCGGACAAGGGCAAAGAGGGGCGGACAAGGGCAAAGAGGGGCGGACAAGGGCAAAGAGGGGCGGACAAGGGCAAAGAGGGGCGGACAAGGGCAAAGAGGGGCGGACAAGTACGGAGAATACGGGACTAGGGCAAAGAGGGGAAGACAAGTGCGGAGAATACGGGACAAGGGCAAAGAGGGGCGGACAAGGGCAGAGAATAAGCAAAAAGGGCAAAGAGGGGCGGAAAAGGGGCAAAGAGGGGCGGAAAAGGGGCAAAGAGGGGCGGACAAGGGCAAAGAGGGGCGGACAAGGGCAAAGAGGGGCGGACAAGGGCAAAGAGGGGCGGACAAGGGCAAAGAGGGGCGGACAAGGGCAAAGAGGGGCGGACAAGGGCAAAGAGGGGCGGACAAGATCGGAGAATACGGGACAAGGGCAAAGAGGCGCGGACAAGGGCAAAGAGGGGCGGACAAGGGCGGAGAATACGGGACAAGGGCAAAGAGGGGCGGACAAGGGCAAAGAGGGGCGGACAAGGGCAAAGAGGGGCGGACAAGGGCAAAGAGGGGCGGACAAGGGCAAAGAGGGGCGGACAAGGGCAAAGGGGGGCGGACAAGGGCAAAGGGGGGCGGACAAGGGCAAAGGGGGGCGGACAAGGGCAAAAGGGGGCGGACAAGGGCAAAAGGGGGCGGACAAGGGCAAAGGGGGGCGGAAAAGTGCAAAGGGGGGCGGAAAAGGGCAAAGGGGTCGGACAAGGGCAAAGGGGGGCGGACAAGTGCGGAGAATACCGGACAAGGACAAAGACGGGCGGACAAGGGCAAAGAGGGGCGGCAAGTGCGGAAAACAGGGGACAAGGGAAAAGAGGGGCAAACAAGTGCAAAGAGTGGCGGAGAACTGCAGAGAATACCGGACAAGGGCAAAGATGGGCGGACAAGGGGAAAGAGGGCCGGACAAGTGCAGAGAATAACGGACGATGGCAAAGAGGGGCACTCAAGGGCAAATAGGGGAGGACAAGGGCAAAGAGGGGCGTACAAGGGCAAAGAGGGGATGACAAGTGCAAAGAATAGTGCAGAAGGGCAAAGAGGAGCGGACAAGGGCAAAGAGGTGCGGAGAAGTGCGGATAATACCGGACAAGGGCAAGGAGAGGTTCACAAGTGCAAAGACGGACGGGCAACTGCAAAGAGGGGCGGACAAGTGCAAAGAGGGGCGGACAAGTGCAAAGAGGGGCGAACAAGTGCAAAGAGGGGCGGACAAGTGCAAAGAGGGGCAGACAAGAGCAAAGAGGGGCAGACAAGTGCAAAGAGGGGCAGACAAGTGCAAAGAGGGGCAGACAAGTGCAAAGAGGGACAGACAAGTGCAAAGAGGGGCAGAGAAGGGCAAAGAGGGGCAGAGAAGGGCAAAGAGGGGCAGAGAAGTGCGGAGAATACGGGACAATGTCAAAGAGAGGCGGACAAGTGCAAAGAGGGGCAGACAAGGGCAATGAGGGGTGGACAAGGACAAAGATGGCCTGACAAGGGCAAAGAGGGCAGGACAAAGGCAAAGAGGGGCGGACAAGGGAAACAGGGGCGGACAAGTGCGGAGAATACGGGAAAAGGGCAAAGGGGGACGGACAAGGGCAAAGAGGGGCGGACAAGGGCAAAAAGGGGCGGACAAGGGCAAAGAGAAGGTGACAAGGGCAAAGAGAAGGTGACAAGCGCAAAGAGCGCCGGACAATTGCAAAGAGGTTCAGACAAGTGCGGAGAATACGGGACAAGGGCAAAGGGGGGCGGACAAGGGCAAAGGGGGGCGGACAAGGGCAAAGGGGGGCGGACAAGGGCAAAGGGGGGCGGACAAGGGCAAAGCGGGGCGGACAAGGGCAAAGCGGGGCGGACAAGGGCAAAGCGGGGCGGACAAGGGCAAAGCGGGGCGGACAAGTGCAAAGAGGGGCAGAGAAGGGCAAAGAGGGGCAGAGAAGGGCAAAGAGGGGCAGAGAAGGGCAAAGAGGGGCAGAGAAGGGCAAAGAGGGGCAGAGAAGGGCAAAGAGGGGCAGAGAAGGGCAAAGAGGGGCAGAGAAGTGCGGAGAATACGGGACAATGTCAAAGAGAGGCGGACAAGTGCAAAGAGGAGTGGACAAGTGCAAAGAGGGGCAGACAAGGGCAAAGAGGGGCAGACAAGGGCAAAGAGGGGCAGACAAGGGCAAAGAGGGGCAGACAAGTGCGGAAAATACGGGACAAGGACAAAGAGTGGCAGACATGGTCAAAGAGGGGCAGACAATTTCAAAGAGGGGTGGAGAAGGGCAAACAGGATGCGGGGAAGTTCAAAGAATACCGGAGAAGTGCAAAGAGGGGCGGACAAGGGCAAAGACGATGCACAATTGCAAAGAGGGGCGGACAAGGGCAAAGAGGTGCGAAAAAGTGCAAAGAGGGGCGGACAAGTGCGGAGAATACCGGACATGGTCAAAGAGGGGCGGACAAGTGCGGAGAATACCGGACATGGGCAAAGAGGGGCGGACAAGTTCGGAGAATACGGGACAAGGGCAAAGAGGAGCGGACAACTGCAAAGAGGGGCGGTCAAGGGCAAAGAAGGCCGACAAGTGCGGAGAATACTGGACAAGGGCAAAGATGGGTGGACAAGGGCAAAGAGGGGCGGACAAGGGCAAAGAGGTGCGGACAAACGCAGAGAACACGGGACAAGGGCAAACAGAGGCGCACAAGGGCAAAGAGGGGCGGACAAGGGCAATGAGGGGTGGACAAGGGCAATGGGTGGCGGACAAGGGCAAAGAGGGGGGGACATGAGCAAAGAGGGGCGGACAAGTGAGGAGAATACGGGACAAGGGCAAAGAGGGGCAGAGAAGTGTGGAGAATAAGGGAGAAGTGCAAAAAAGGGCAGACAAGGGCAAAGAGGGGTAGACAAAAGAAAAGAGTGGTGGAAAAGGGCAAAGACGAGCGGAAAAATATCAAAGAGGGACAGAAAAGGGCAAAGAGGGGCGGAGAAGTGCGGAGAATACCAGATAAGGGCAAAGAGGGGCGGACAAGGGCAAAGAGGGGCGGAGAAGGGCAAAGGGGGGCGGACGAGGGCAAGAAAGGGCAGACGAGGTCAAGGAGGGGCAGACGAGGGCAAGGAGGGGCGGACGAGGGCAAGGAGGGGCGGACGAGGGCAAGGAGGGGCGGACGAGGGCAAGGAGGGGCGGACGAGGGCAAGGAGGGGCGGACGAGGGCAAGGAGGGGCGGACGAGGGCAAAGAGGGGCGGACGAGGGCAAAGAGGGTCGGACGAGGGCAAAGAGGGTCGGACGAGGGCAAAGAGGTTCGGACAAGGGCAAAGAGGGGCGGACAGGGGCAAAGAGGGGCGGACAGGGGCAAAGAGGGGCGGACAGGGGCAAAGAGGGGCGGACAGGGGCAAAGAGGGGCCGACAGGGGCAAAGAGGGGCGGGCAAGATCGGAGAATACGGGACAAGGGCAAAGAGGGGCGGACAAGATCGGAGAATACGGGACAAGGGCAAAGAGGGGCGGACAAGGGCAAAGAGGGGCCGACAAGGGCAAAGAGGGGCGGACAAGGGCAAAGAGGGGTGGACAAGGGCAAAGAGGGGCGGACAAGGGCAAAGAGGGGCGGACAAGATCGGAGAATACGGGACAAAGGCAAAGAGGGGCGGACAAGGGCAAAGAGGGGCGGACAAGGGCAAAGAGGGGCGGACAAGGGCAAAGAGGGGCGGACAAGGGCAAAGAGGGGCGGACAAGGGCAAAGAGGGGCGGACAAGATCGGAGAATACGGGACAAGGGCAAAGAGGGGCGGACAAGGGCAAAGAGGGGCGGACAAGGGCAAAGAGGGGCGGACAAGGGCAAAGAGGGGCGGAAAAGGGCAAAGAGGGGCGGACAAGATCGGAGAATACGGGACAAGGGCAAAGAGGGGCGGACAAGGGCAAAGAGGGGCGGACAAGGGCAAAGAGGGGCGGACAAGGGCAAAGAGGGGCGGACAAGGGCAAAGAGGGGCGGACAAGGGCAAAGAGGGGCGGACAAGATCGGAAAATACGGGACAAGGACAAAGATGGGCGGACAACGGCAAAGAGGGGCGGACAAGGGCAAAGAGGGTCGGACAAGGGCAAAGAGGGGCGGACAAGGGCAAAGAGGGGCGGACAAGATCGGAGAATACGGGACAAGGGCAAATAGGGGCGGACAAGGGCAAAGAGGGTCGGACAAGGGCCAAGAGGGGCGGACAAGGGCCAAGAGGGGCGGACAAGGGCCAAGAGGGGCGGACAAGGGCCAAGAGGGGCGGACAAGGGCCAAGAGGGGCGGACAAGATCGGAGAATACGGGACAAGGGCAAAGAGGTTCGGACAAGATCGGAGAATACGGGACAAGGTCAAAGAGGGGCGGACAAGATCGGAGTATATGGGACAAGGGCAAAGAGGGGCGGACAAGGGCAATGAGGGGCAGACAAGGGCAAAGAGGGGCGGACAAGGGCAAAGAGGGGCGGACAAGGGCAAAGAGGGGCGGACAAGGGCAAAGAGGGGCGGACAAGGGCAAAGAGGGGCGGACAAGGGCAAAGAGGGTCGGACAAGGGCAAAGAGGGTCGGACAAGTGCAAAGAGGGGCGGACAAGGACAAAGAGGGGCGGACAATGGCAAAGAGGGGCGGACAAGGGCAAAGAGGGTCGGACAAGGGCAAAGAGGGTCGGACAAGGGCAAAGAGGGTCGGACAAGGGCAAAGAGGGGCGGACAAGGGCAAAGAAGGGCGGACAAGGGCAAAGAAGGGCGGACAAGGGCAAAGAGGGGCGGACAAGGGCAAAGAGGGGCGGACAAGGGCAAAGAGGGGCGGACAAGGGCAAAGAGGGGCGGACAAGGGCAAAGAGGGGCGGACAAGGGCAAAGAGGGGCGGACAAGGTCGGAGAATACGGGACAAGGGCAAAGAGGGGCGGACAAGGGCAAAGAGGGGCGGACAAGGGCAAAGAGGGGCGGACAAGGGCAAAGAGGGGCGGACAAGGGCAAAGAGGGGCGGACAAGGGCAAAGAGGGGCGGACAAGGGCAAAGAGGGTCGGACAAGGGCAAAGAGGGTCGGACAAGGGCAAAGAGGGGCGGACAAGGGCAAAGAGGGGCGGACAAGGGCAAAGAAGGGCGGACAAGGGCAAAGAAGGGCGGACAAGGGCAAAGAGGGGCGGACAAGGGCAAAGAGGGGCGGACAAGGGCAAAGAGGGGCGGACAAGGGCAAAGAGGGTCGGACAAGGGCAAAGAGGGGCGGACAAGGTCGGAGAATACGGGACAAGGGCAAAGAGGGGCGGACAAGGGCAAAGAGGGGCGGACAAGGGCAAAGAGGGGCGGACAAGATCGGAGAATACGGGACAAGGGCAAAGAGGGGCGGACAAGGGCAAAGAGGGGCGGAAAAGGGCAAAGAGGGGCGGACAAGATCGGAGAATACGGGACAAGGGCAAAGAGGGGCGGACAAGGGCAAAGAGGGGCGGACAAGGGCAAAGAGGGGCGGACAAGGGCAAAGAGGGGCGGACAAGGGCAAAGAGGGGCGGACAAGGGCAAAGAGGGGCGGACAAGGGCAAAGAGGGGCGGACAAGATCGGAGAATACGGGACAAGCGCAAAGAGGGGCGGACAAGGGCAAAGAGGGGCGGACAAGGGCAAAGAGGGGCGGACAAGGGCAAAGAGGGGCGGACAAGGGCAAAGAGGGGCGGACAAGGGCAAAGAGGGTCGGACAAGGGCAAAGAGGGACGGACAAGGGCAAAGAGGGGCGGACAAGGGCAAAGAGGGGCGGACAAGTGCGGAGAATACGGGACAAGGGCAAAGAGGGGCGGACAAGGGCAAAGAGGGGCGGACAAGGGCAAAGAGGGGCGGACAAGGGCAAAGAGGGGCGGACAAGGGCAAAGGGGGGCGGACAAGGGCAAAGGGGGGCGGACAAGGGCAAAGGGGGGCGAACAAGGGCAAAGGGGGGCGGACAAGGGCAAAGGGGGGCGGACAAGGGCAAAGGGGGGCGGACAAGGGCAAAGGGGGGCGGACAAGGGCAAAGGGGGGCGGACAAGTGCGGAGAATACGGGACTAGGGCAAAGAGAGGAAGAAAAGTGCGGAGAATACGGGACAAGGGCAAAGAGGGGCGGACATGGGTAGAGAATACGGGACAAGGGCAAAGAGGGGCAGATAAGTGCGGAGACTACGGAACAAGGTCAAAGAGGGGCGGACAAGGGCAAAGAGGGGTGGACAAGGCTGGAGAATACGGGGCAAGGTCAAAGAGGGGCGGAAAAGGGTAAAGACTGGCGGACAAGTGCGCAGAATAAGGGACAAGTGCAAAGAGGGGCGTACAAGTGCAAAGAGGGGTGGACAAGGGCAAAAAGGGGAGGACAAGGGCAAAGAGGGGCGGACAAGGGCGGAGAATACGGGAAAAGGGGAAAGAGGGTCGGACAAGTGCAAAGAGTGGCGGACAAGTGCAAAGAGGGGCGACAAGGGCAAAGAGGGGCGGACAAGGGCAAAGAGGGGCGGACAAGGGCAAAGAGGGGCGGACAAGTGCGGAGAATACGGGACAAGTGCAAAGACGGGCGGACAAGGGCAAAGAAGTGCGGACAAAGGCAAAGAGGGGCGGACAACGGCAAAGAGGGGCGGACAAGGGCAAAGAGGGGCGGACAAGGGCAAAGAGGGGCGGACAAGGGCGGAGAATACGGGACAAGGGCAAAGAGGGGCGGACAAGGGCAAAGAGGGGCGGACAAGGGCAAAGAGGGGCGGACAAGGGCAAAGAGGGGCGGACAAGGGCAAAGAGGGGCGGACAAGGGCAAAGAGGGGCGGACAAGGGCAAAGAGAGGCGGACAAGGGCAAAGAGGGGCGGACAAGGGCAAAGAGGGGCGGACAAGGGCAAAGAGGGGCGGACAAGGGCAAAGAGGGGCGGACAAGGGCAAAGAGGGGCAGACAAGGGCAAAGAGGGGCGGACAAGTGCAAAGGGTAGCGGACAAGGGCAAAGGGGGGCGGACAAGGGCAAAGAGGGGCGGACAAGTGCAAAGCGGGGCGGACAAGGGCAAAGGGTAGCGGACAAGGGCAAAGGGGGGCGGACAAGGGCAAAGGGGGGCGGACAAGGGCAAAGGGGGGCGGACAAGGGCAAAGGGGGGCGGACAAGTGCGGAGAATACCGGACAAGGACAAAGACGGGCGGACAAGGGCAAAGAGGGGCGGCAAGTTCGGAAAACAGGGGACAAGGTCAAAGAGGGGCAAACAAGTGCAAAGAGTGGCGGAGAATTGCAGAGAATACCGGACATGGGCAAAGACGGGCGGACAAGGGGAAAGAGGGCCGGACAAGTGCAGAGAATAACGGACAATGGCAAAGAGGGGCACTCAAGGGCAAATAGGGGAGGACAAGGGCAAAGAGGGGCGTACAAGGGCAAAGAGGGGATGACAAGTGCAAAGAATAGTGCAGAAGGGCAAAGAGGAGCGGACAAGGGCAAAGAGGTGTGGAGAAGTGCGGATAATACCGGACAAGGGCAAGGACAGGTTCACAAGTGCAAAGACGGACGGACAAGTGCAAAGACAGGCGAACAAGTGCAAAGAGGGGCGGACAAGTGCAAAGAGGGGCGGACAAGCGCAAAGAGGGGCGGACAAGCGCAAAGAGGGGCAGACAAGTGCAAAGAGGGGCAGACAAGTGCAAAGAGGGGCAGACAAGGGCAAAGAGGGGCAGACAAGGGCAAAGAGGGGCAGAGAAGGGCAAAGAGGGGCAGAGAAGTGCGGAGAATACGGGACAATGTCAAAGAGAGGCGGACAAGTGCAAAGAGGAGTGGACAAGTGCAAAGAGGGGCAAACAAGGGCAAAGAGGGGCAGACAAGGGCAAAGAGGGGCAGACAAGTGCGGAAAATACGGGACAAGGACAAAGAGTGGCGGACATGGTCAAAGAGGGGCAGACAATTTCAAAGAGGGGCGGAGAAGGGCAAACAGGATGCAGAGAAGTTCAAAGAATACCGGAGAAGTGCAAAGAGGGGCGGACAAGGGCAAAGAGGATGCACAATTGCAAAGAGGGGCGGAAAAGCGCAAAGAGGTGCGAAAAAGTGCAAAGAGGGGCGGACAAGTGCGGAGAATACCGGACATGGGCAAAGAGGGGCGGACAAGTTCGGAGAATACGGGACAAGGGCAAAGAGGAGCGGACAAGGGCAAAGAGGAGCGGACAACTGCAAAGAGGGTCGGACAAGGGCAAAGAGGGCCGACAAGTGAGGAGAATACTGGACAAGGGCAAAGATGGGTGGACATGGGCAGAGAGGGGCGGACAAGTGCGGAGAATACGTGACAAGGGAAAAGACGGGCAGAAAAGGACAAATAGGTTCTGACAAGGGCATAGAGTGTCGGACAAGGGCAATGGGTGGCGGACAAGGGCAAAGAGGGGTGGACATGAGCAAAGAGGGGCGGACAAGTGAGGAGAATACGGGACAAGGGCAAATAGGGGCGGACAACTGCGGAGAATCTAGGACAAGGGCATAGAAGAGCGGACAAGTGCAGAGAATACGGGACAAGGGCAAATAGGGATGAACAAATGCAGAGAACACGGTACAAGGGAAAAGAGGGGCGCACAAGGGCAAAGAGGGGCAGACAAGGGCAATGAGGGGTGGACAAGGACAAAGATGGCCTGACAAGGTCAAAGAGGGCAGGACAAAGGCAAAGAGGGGCGGACAAGGGAAACAGGGGCAGAAAAGTGCGGAGAATACGGGAAAAGGGCATAGGGGGGCGGACAAGGGCAAAGAGGGGCGGACAAGGGCAAAGAGGGGCGGACAAGGGCAAAGAGGGGCGGACAAGGGAAAAGAGGGGCGGACAAGGGCAAAGAGCGGCGGACAATTGCAAAGAGGTTCAGACAAGTGCGGAGAATACGGGACAAGGGCAAAGGGGGGCAGACAAGGGCAAAGGGGGGCGGACAAGGGCAAAGCGGGGCGGACAAGGGCAAAGCGGGGCGGACAACGGCAAAGCGGGGCGGACAAGGGCAAAGCGGGGCGGACAAGGGCAAAGCGGGGCGGACAAGGGCGGAAAATACGGCACAAGGGCATATAGGAGCGGACTAGGGCCGAGAATAAGGGACGAGGGCAAAGAGGGGCGGCGAAGTGCGGAGAATACCGAACAAGGGCAAAGACGGGCGGACAAGGGCAAAGAGGGGCGGACATGGGAAGAGAATACGGGACAAGGGCAAAGAGGGGCAGATAAGTGCGGAGACTACGGGACAAGGTCAAAGAGGGGCGCACAAGGGCAAAGAGGGGCGGACAAGGGCAAAGAGGGGCGGACAAGGGCAAAGAGGGGCGGACAAGGCTGGAGAATACAGGGCAAGGGCAAAGAGTGGCGGAGGAGTGCGGAGAATACGGGACAAGGTCAAAGAGTGGCAGACAAAGGCAAAGAGCGGCACACAAAGGCAAAGAGGTGTTATCAAGGGCAAAGAGGGGCGGACAAGGGCAACGAGGGGCGGACAAGGGCAACGAGGGGCGGACAAGGGCAACGAGGGGCGGACAAGGGCAACGAGGGGCGGACAAGGGCAACGAGGGGCGGACAAGGGCAACGAGGGGCGGACAAGGGCAACGAGGGGCGGACAAGGGCAACGAGGGGCGGACAAGGGCAGAGAATACTGGACAAGGGCAAAGAGGGGCGGAAAAGGGCATAGAGGTTTGGACAAGGGCAAAGAGGGGCGGACAAGGGCAAAGAGGGGCGGACAAGGGCAAAGAGGGGCGGACAAGGGCAAAGAGGGGCGGACAAGGGCAGAGAATAAGCGAAAAGGGCAAAGAGGGGCGGACAAGGGCTAAGAGGAGCGGACAAGGGCAAAGAGGGGCGGACAAGGGCAAAGAGGGGCGGACAAGGGCAAAGAGGGGCGGACAAGTGCGGAAAACACGGGACAAGGGCAAAAAGTGGCGGAGAACTGCAAAGAGGGACATAGAAGGGCAAAGAGGGGCGGAGAAGTGCAAAGAAGAACGGACAAGGGCAAAGAGGGGCGGACAAGGGCAAAGAGGGGCGGACAAGGGCAAAGAGGGGCGGACAAGGGCAAAGAGGGGCGGACAAGGGCAAAGAGGGGCGGACAAAGGCAAAATGAGGCAAAAAAGGGCAAAGGGGGCAGACAATGGCTAAGAGGGGCGGACAAGGGCAAACAGGGGAAGACAAGTGCGGAAAATACGGGACAAGTACAAACAGGGGCGGAGAAGTTCAAAGAGGGGTGGATAATTGCAAAGGCGGGCGGACAAGGGCAAAGAGGGGCGGACATGGTCAAAGAGGGGCAGACAATTTCAAAGAGGGGCGGAGAAGGGTAAAAAGGGGCGGAGAAGATCAAAGAAAACAGGAGAAGTGCAAAGAGGGGCGGACAAGGGCAAAGAGGGCGGACAAGTGCAAAGAGGAGAGGACAAGGTTAAAGAGGGTTGGAGAAATGCGGAGAATACTGGATAATTGCAAAGAGTGGCGGACAAGGGCAAAGAGGTGCGAAAAAGTGCAAAGAGGGGCGGACAAGTGCGAAGAATACCGGACATGGTCAAAGAGGGGCGGACAAGTGCGGAGAATACCGGACATGGTCAAAGAGGGGCGGACAAGTGCGGAGAATACCGGACATGGTCAAAGAGGGGCGGACAAGTGCGGAGAATACCGGACAAGGGCAAAGAGGGGCGGACAAGGGCAAAGAGGGGCGGACAAGGGCAAAGAGGGGCGGACAAGGGCAAAGAGGGGCGGACAAGGGCAAAGAGGGGCGGAAAAGTGTGGAGAATACGGGACAAGGGCAAAGAGGGGCAGAGAAGTGTGGAGAATAAGGGAGAAGTGCAAAGAAGGACAGACAAGGGCAAAGAGGGGTGGACAAAAGAAAAGAGGGGCGGACCAGGGCAAAGACGAGCGGAAAAAGATCAAAGAGGGACAGAAAAGGGCAAAGAGGGGCAGAGAAGTGCGGAGAATACCAGATAAGGGCAAAGAGGGGCGGACAATTCCAAAGAGGGGCGGACAATTCCAAAGAGGGGCGGACAATTCCAAAGAGGGGCGGACAAGGGCAAAGAGGGGCGGACAAGGGCAAAGAGGGGCGGAGAATTGCGGAGAATACGGGACAAGGGCAAAGAGGGACGGACAAGGGCAAAGGGGGCGGACAAGGGCAAAGAGGGGCGGACAAGGGCAAAGAGGGGCGGACAAGGGCAAAGAGGGGCGGACAAGGGCAAAGAAGGGCGGACAAGGGCAAAGGGGGGCGGACAAGTGCAAAGGGGGGCGGACAAGTGCAAAGGGAGGCCGACAAGTGCGGAAAACAGGGGACAAGGGCAAAGAGGGGCAAACAAGTGCAAAGAGTGGCGGAGAAGTTCAGAGAATAACGGACAAGTGCAAAGAGAGGCACACAAGGGCAAAACGAACGGAAAAGATCAAAGAGGGGAAGACAAGGGCAAAGAGGGGCGGAGAAGTGCGGAGAATACCAGATAAGGGCAAAGAGGGGTGGACAAGGGCAAAAAGGGGTGGACAAGTGCGGAGAATACGGGACAAGGGGAAAGAGGGGCGGACAAGCGAAAAGAGGGGCGGACAAGAAAAAAAAATAGGGGCGGACAAGAAATTGAGGGGCGGACAAGAAATTGAGGGGCGGACAAGAAATTGAGGGGCGGACAAGAAATTGAGGGGCGGACAAGGGCCAAGAGGTGCGGACAAGGGCCAAGAGGGGCGGACAAGGTCAAATACGGGCGGAGAATTGCGGGGAATAACGGAAACGGGAAAGACTGGCGGACAAGGGCAAATAGGGGCGGACAAGGGCAAAGAGGGTCGGACAAGGGCAAACGGGGGCGGGGAAGTGCGAAGAATACGGGAAAAGGGCAAAGAGGGGCGGACAAAGGCAAGGAGGGCGGGTAAGGGCAAAGGGGGGCGGATAAGGGCAAAGGGGGGCGGATAAGGGCAAAGGGGGGCGGACAAGCACGGAGAATACTGGACAAGGGCAGAGAGGGGCGGACAAGGGCAAAGAGTGGCGGACAATGGCAAAGAGGGGTGGACAAGGGCAAAGAGGGGCGGACAAGGGCAAAGAGGGGCGGACAATTGCGGAAAATACGGGACAAGGGCAAAAAGGGGCGGAGAACTGCAAAGAGGGACATAGAAGGGCAAAGAGGGGCGGAGAAGTGCAAAGAAGAATGGACAAGGGCAAAGAGGTGCGGACAAGGGCAAAGAGGGGCGGACAAGGGCAAAGAGGGGCGGACAAGGGCAAAGAGGGGCGGACAAGGGCAAAGAGGGGCGGACAAGGGCAAAGAGGGGCGGACAAGGGCTGAAAATACGGGACAAGGGCAAAAAGGGGCGGAGAACTGCAAAGAGGGACATAGAAGGGCAAAGAGGGGCGGAGAAGTGCAAAGAAGAACGGACAAGGGCAAAGAGGGGCAGACAAGGGCAAAGAGGGGCGGACAAGGGCAAAGAGGGGCGGACAAGGGCAAAGAGGGGCGGACAAGGGCAAAGAGGGGCGGACAAGGGCAAAGAGGGGCGGACAAGGGCAAAATGAGTCAAAAAAGGGCAAAGGGGGCAGACAATGTCTAAGAGGGGCGGACAAGGGCAAACAGGGGCGGACAAGGTCAAAGAGGGGAAGACAAGTGCGGAAAATACGGGACAAGTACAAACAGGGGCGGACAAGTTCAAAGAGGGGTGGATAATTGCAAAGGAGGGCGGACAAGGGCAAAGAGGGGCGGACATGGTCAAAGAGGGGCAGACAATTTCAAAGAGGGGCGGAGAAGGGTAAAAAGGGGTGGAGAAGATCAAAGAAAACAGGAGAAGTACAAAGAGGGGCGGACAAGGGCAAAGAGGGCGGACAAGTGCAAAGAGGAGAGGACAAGGTTAAAGAGGGTTGGAGAAATGCGGAGAATACTGGATAATTGCAAAGAGTGGCGGACAAGGGCAAAGAGGTGCGAAAAAGTGCAAAGAGGGGCGGACAAGTGCGAAGAATACCGGACATGGTCAAAGAGGGGCGGACAAGTGCGGAGAATACCGGACATGGTCAAAGAGGGGCGGACAAGTGCGGAGAATACCGGACATGGTCAAAGAGGGGCGGACAAGTGCGGAGAATACCGGAAATGGTCAAAGAGGGGCGGACAAGTGCGGAGAATACCGGACAAGGGCAAAGAGGGGCGGACAAGGGCAAAGAGGGGCGGACAAGGGCAAAGAGGGGCGGACAAGGGCAAAGAGGGGCGGAAAAGTGTGGAGAATATGGGACAAGGGCAAAGAGGGGCAGAGAAGTGTGGAGAATAAGGGAGAAGTGCAAAGAAGGACGGACAAGGGCAAAGAGGGGTGGACAAAAGAAAAGAGGGGCGGACAAGGGCAAAGACAAGCGGAAAAAGATCAAAGAGGTACAGAAAAGGGCAAAGAGGGGCGGAGAAGTGCGGAGAATACCAGTTAAGGGCAAAGAGGGGCGGACAAGAGCAAAGAGGGGCGGACAAGGGCAAAGAGGGGCGGACAAGGGCAAAGAGGGGCGGACAAGGGCAAAGAGGGGCGGACAAGGGCAAAGAGGGGCGGACAAGGGCAAAGAGGGGCGGACAAGGGCAAAGAGGGGCGGACAAGGGCAAAGAGGGGCGGACAAGATCGGAGAATACGGGACAAGGGCAAAGAGGGGCGGACAAGATCGGAGAATACGGGACAAGGGCAAATAGGGGCGGACAAGGGCAAAGAGGGGCGGACAAGGGCAAAGAGGGGCGGACAAGGGCAAAGAGGGGCGGACAAGGGCAAAGAGGGGCGGACAAGGGCAAACAGGGGCGGACAAGGGCAAAGAGGGGCGGACAAGGGCAAAGAGGGGCGGACAAGGGCAAAGAGGGGCGGACAAGGGCAAAGAGGGGCGGACAAGATCGGAGAATACGGGACAAGGGCAAAGAGGGGCAGACAAGGGCAAAGAGGGGCGGACAAGATCGGAGAATACGGGACAAGGGGAAAGAGGGGCGGACAGGTGCAGAGAATACGTGACAAGTACAAAAAGGGGCGGAAAACTGTCGAGAATAAGGGAAATTTGCAAAAAAGGCGGACAAGGGCAAAGAGGGGCGGACAAGTCCGGAGAATACCAGACAAGGGCAAAGATGGGCAGAAAAGGGCAAAGACGGGCGGACAAGGGCAAACAGGGGCGGACAGCTGCGCAGAATACAGGACACGGGCAAAGAGGGGCGGACAAGGGCAAAGAGGGGCGGACAAGGGCAAAGAGGGGCGGAAAAGTGTGGAGAATACGGGACAAGGGCAAAGAGGGGCAGAGAAGTGTGGAGAATAAGGGAGAAGTGCAAAGAAGGACGGACAAGGGCAAAGAGGGGTGGACAAAAGAAAAGAGGGGCGGACAAGGTCAAAGACGAGCGGAAAAAGATCAAAGAGGGACAGAAAAGGGCAAAGAGGGGCGGAGAAGTGTGGAGAATACCAGATAAGGGCAAAGAGGGGCGGACAATTCCAAAGAGGGGCGGACAAATCCAAAGTGGGGCGGACAAGGGCAAAGAGGGGCGGACAAGGGCAAAGAGGGGCGGACAAGGGCAAAGAGGGGCGGACAAGGGCAAAGAGGGGCGGACAAGGGCAAAGAGGGGCGGACAAGGGCAAAGAGGGGCGGAGAATTGCGGAGAATACGGGACAAGGGCAAAGAGGGACGGACAAGGGCAAAGGGGGGGGACAAGGGCAAAGAGGGGCGGACAAGGGCAAAGAGGGACGGACAAGGGCAAAGAGGGGCAGACAAGGGCAAAGAGGGGCGGACAAGTGCAAAGGGGGGCGGACAAGTGCAAAGGGAGGCGGACAAGTGCAAAGGGGGGCGGACAAGTGCAAAGGGGGGCGGACAAGTGCAAAGGGGGGCGGACAAGTGCGGAAAACAGGGGACAAGGGCAAAGAGGGGCAAACAAGTGCAAAGAGTGGCGGAGAAGTTCAGAGAATAACGGACAAGTGCAAAGAGAGGCACACAAGGGCAAAACGAACGGAAAAGATCAAAGAGGGGCAGACAAGGGCAAAGAGGGGCGGAGAAGTGCGGAGAATACCAGATAAGGGCAAAGAGGGGTGGACAAGGGCAAAAAGGGGTGGACAAGTGCGGAGAATACGGGACAAGGGGAAAGAGGGTCGGACAAGCGAAAAGAGGGGCGGACAAGAGAAAAAAATAGGGGCGGACAAGAAATTGAGGGGCGGACAAGAAATTGAGGGGCGGACAAGGGCCAAGAGGGGCGGACAAGGGCAAAGAGGGGCGGACAAGGGCCAAGAGGCGCGGACAAGGTCAAATACGGGCGGAGAATTGCGGGGAATATCGGAAACGGGAAAGATTGGCGGACAAGGGCAAATAGGGGCGGACAAGGGCAAAGAGGGGCGGACAAGGGCAAAGAGGGGCGGACATGTTCAAAGAGGGGCGGACATGTTCAAAGAGGGGCGGAGAAGGGTAAAAAGGGGCGGAGAAGATCAAAGAAAACAGGAGAAGTACAAAGAGGGGCGGACAAGGGCAAAGAGGGCGGACAAGTGCAAAGAGGAGAGGACAAGGTTAAAGAGGGTTGGAGAAATGCGGAGAATACTGGATAATTGCAAAGAGTGGCGGACAAGGGCAAAGAGGTGCGAAAAAGTGCAAAGAGGGGCGGACAAGTACGAAGAATACCGGACATGGTCAAAGAGGGGCGGACAAGTGCGGAGAATACCGGACATGGTCAAAGAGGGGCGGACAAGTGCGGAGAATACCGGACATGGTCAAAGAGGGGCGGACAAGTGCGGAGAATACCGGAAATGGTCAAAGAGGGGCGGACAAGTGCGGAGAATACCGGACAAGTGCAAAGAGGGGCGGACAAGGGCAAAGAGGGGCCGACAAGGGCAAAGAGGGGCCGACAAGGGCAAAGAGGGGCCGACAAGGGCAAAGAGGGGCCGACAAGGGCAAAGAGGGGCCGACAAGGGCAAAGAGGGGCCGACAAGGGCAAAGAGGGGCCGACAAGGGCAAAGAGGGGCCGACAAGGGCAAACAGGGGCCGACAAGGGCAAAGAGGGGCCGACAAGGGCAAAGAGGGGCGGACAAGAGCAAAGAGTGGCGGACAAGGGCAAAGAGGGGCGGACCAGGGCAAAGACGGGCGGACCAGGGCAAAGACGGGCGGACCAGGGCAAAGAGTGTCGGACCAGGGCAAAGAGTGTCGGACCAGGGCAAAGCGCGGCTGAAAAGTTCAAAGAGGGGCGGACAACGGCAAAGAGGGGCGGACCAGGGCAAAGAGGGGCGGACCAGGGCAAAGAGGGGCGGACCAGGGCAAAGAGGGGCGGACCAGGGCGGAGACTACGGGACAAGGGCAAAGACTGGCGCATAAGTGCGGAAAATACGGGACAAGGGCAAAGAGAGTTTGACAAGGCAAAGAGCGAGGGACAAGTGCGGAGAATACGGGACTAGGGCAAAGAGGGGCGGACAAGGGCAAAGAGGGGCGGACAAGTGCGGAGAATACGGGACAAGGGCAAAAAAGGGCCTAACAATGGTAAAGAGGGGCGGACAAGGGCAAAGAGGGGCGGACAAGGGCAAAGAGGGGCGGACAAGGGCAAAGAGGTGCGGACAAGGGCAAAGAGGGGCGGACAAGTGCAAAGAGGGGCGGACAACGGCGGAGAATACGGGACAAGTCCTGAGAACACGAGACAAGGTCCAAGAGGAGCGCACAAGTGTGGAGAATACGGGACAAGGTCAAAGAGGTGCTCACAAGTTTGGAGAATACGGGACAAGGGCAAAGCGGAGCGGACAAGTGCAAAGAGGTCCGACAAGTGCGGAGAATACTGGACAAGGGCAAAGACTAACAGACAGGGGCAGAGAGGGGCGGACAAGTGCAGAGAATACGGGAAAAGGGAAAAGACGGGCAGACAAGGGCAAATAGAGTCGGAAAAGGGCATAGAGGGGCGGACAAGGGCAATGGGTGGCGGACAAGGGCAAAGAGGGGGGGACATGAGCAAAGAGGGGGGGACAAGTGAGGAGAATATGGGACAAGGGCGAAGAGGGGCGGACAACTGCGGAGAATCTAGGACAAGGGCAAAGAAGAACGGACAAGTTCGGAGAATACGGGACAAGGGCAAAGAGGGATGGACAAATGCAGAGAACACGGAACAAGGGCAAAGAGGGGCGGAGAAGGTCAAAGAGGGGCGGACAAATGCAGAGAACACGGTACAAGGGCAAAGAGAGGCGGACAAGTTCAAAGAGGGGTGGACAAGTGCAAATAGGGGCGGACAAGAGCTGAGAATACGGCACAAGGGCAAAGAGGGGCGGACAAGTGCACAGAATAAGGGACAAGGGCAAAGAGGGGCAGACAAGGGCAAAGAGGGGTGGACAAGGGCAAAGAGGGGCCGACAAGTGCAAAGAGGGGCGGACAAGGGCAAAGAGGGGCGGACAAGGGCAAAGAGGGGCGGACAAGGGCAAAGAGGGGCGGATAAGTGCGGATAATACGGGAAAAGGGGAAATAGGTGCGGAAAACAGCGAAGAAAACGGGACAAGGGCAAAGAGGGGCGGACAAGTTCGGAGAATACGGGACAAGGGCAAAGAGGGGCGGACAGTTTCGGAGAATACGGGACAAGGGCAAAGAGGGGGGACAAGTGCGGAAAATACGGGACAAGGGCAAAGAGTGACGGACAAGGGCAAAGAGGGGCGGACCAGGGCAAAGAGGGGCGGACAAGGGCGGAGAATACGGGACAAGGGCAAAGACGGGCGCATAAGTGCGGAAAATACGGGACAAGGGCAAAGAGGGGTGGACAAGGCAAAGTGCGAGGGACAAGTGCGGAGAAAACGGGACAAGGGCAAAGAGGGGCGGACAAGGGCAAAGAGGGGCGGACAAGGGCAAAGAGGGGCGGACAAGGGCAAAGAGGGTCGGACAAGTGCGGAGAATACGGGACAAGGGCAAAGAGGGGCGGACAAGTGCGGAGAATACGGGACAAGGGCAAAGAGGGGCGGACAAGGGCAGAGAATAAGCAAAAAGGGCAAAGGGGGCGGACAAGGGCAAAGAGGGGCGGACAAGGGCGGAGAATACGGGACAAGGTCAAAGAGGGGCGGACAAGGTCAAAGAGGGGCGGACAAGGGCAAAGAGGGGCGGACAAGGGCAAAGAGGGGCGGACAAGGGCAAAGAGGGGCGGACAAGGGCAAAGAGGGGCGGACAAGGGCAAAGAGGGGCGGACAAGGGCAAAGAGGGGCGGACAAGGGCAAAGAGGGGCTGACAAGGGCAAAGAGGGGCGGACAAGGGCAAAGAGGGGCGGACAAGAGCAAAGAGGGGCGGACAAGGGCGGAGAATACGGGACAAGGGCAAAGAGGGGCGGACAAGGGCAAAGAGGGGCGGACAAGGGCAAAGAGGGGCGGACAAGGGCAAAGAGGGGCGGACAAGGGCGGAGAATACGGGACAAGGGCAAAGAGGGGCGGACAAGGGCAAAGAGGGGCGGACAAGGGCAAAGAGGGGCAGACAAGGGCAAAGAGGGGCGGACAAGGGCAAAGAGGGGCGGACAAGGGCAAAGAGGGGCGGACAAGGGCAAAGAGGGGCGGACAAGGGCAAAGAGGGGCGGACAAGGGCAAAGAGGGGCGGACAAGGGCGGAGAATACGGGACAAGGGCAAAGAGGGGCGGACAAGGGCAAAGAGGGGCGGACAAGGGCAAAGAGGGGCGGACAAGGGCAAAGAGGGGCGGACAAGGGCAAAGGGGTCGACAAGGGCAAAGGGGGGCGGACAAGGGCAAAGGGGGGCAGACAAGGGCAAAGGGGGGCGGACAAGGGCAAAGGGGGGCGGACAAGGGCAAAGGGGGGCGGACAAGTGCGGAGAATACCGGACAAGGACAAAGACGGGCGGACAAGGGCAAAGAGGGGCGGCAAGTGCGGAAAACAGGGGACAAGGGAAAAGAGGGGCAAACAAGTGTAAAGAGTGGCGGAGAATTGCAGAGAATACCGGACAAGGGCAAAGATGGGCGGACAAGGGGAAAGAGGGCCGGAGAAGTGCAGAGAATAACAGACGATGGCAAAGAGGGGCACTCAAGGGCAAATAGGGGAGGACAAGGGCAAAGAGGGGCGTAAAAGAGCAAAGAGGGGATGACAAGTGCAAAGAATAGTGCAGAAGGGCAAAGAGGAGCGGACAAGGGCAAAGAGGTGCGGAGAAGTGCGGATAATACCGGACAAGGGCAAGAACAGGTTCACAAGTGCAAAGACGGACGGAGAAGTGCAAAGAGTGGCGGACAAGTGCAAAGAGGGGCGGACAAGTGCAAAGAGGGGCGGACAAGTGCAAAGAGGGGCGGACAAGTGCAAAGAGGGGCGGACAAGTGCAAAGAGGGGCGGACAAGTGCAAAGAGGGGCAGAGAAGGGCAAAGAGGGGCAGAGAAGGGCAAAGAGGGGCAGAGAAGGGCAAAGAGGGGCAGAGAAGTGCGGAGAATACGGGACCATGTCAAAGAGGGGCGGACAAGTGCAAAGAGGAGTGGACAAGTGCAAAGAGGGGCAGACAAGGGCAAAGAGGGGCAGACAAGGGCAAAGAGGGGCAGACAAGGGCAAAGAGGGGCAGACAAGTGCGGAAAATACGGGACAAGGACAAAGAGTGGCGGACATGGTCAAAGAGGGGCAGACAATTTCAAAGAGGGGCGGAGAAGGGCAAACAGGATGCGGAGAAGTTCAAAGAATACTGGAGAAGTGCAAAGAGAGGCGCACAAGGGCAAAGAGG
This sequence comes from Phaenicophaeus curvirostris, assembly GCF_032191515.1. Classification (NCBI taxonomy): domain Eukaryota; kingdom Metazoa; phylum Chordata; class Aves; order Cuculiformes; family Cuculidae; genus Phaenicophaeus; species Phaenicophaeus curvirostris. The sequence goes on along the minus strand of NW_027206857.1, from coordinate 105,313 downwards.
GGCGGACAAGGGCAATGAGGGGTGGACAAGGACAAAGATGGCCTGACAAGGGCAAAGAGGGCAGGACAAAGGCAAAGAGGGGCGGACAAGGGAAACAGGGGCGGACAAGTGCGGAGAATACGGGAAAAGGGCAAAGGGGGGCGGACAAGGGCAAAGAGGGGCGGACAAGGGCAAAGAGGGGCGGACAAGGGCAAAGAGAAGGTGAAAAGGGCAAAGAGCGGCGGACAATTGCAAAGAGGTTCAGACAAGTGCGGAGAATACGGGACAAGGGCAAAGGGGGGCGGACAAGGTCAAAGAGGGGCGGACAAGGGCAAAGCGGGGCGGACAAGGGCAAAGCGGGGCGGACAAGGGCAAAGCGGGGCGGACAAGGGCGGAAAATACGGCACAAGGGCATATAGGAGCGGACTAGGGCCGAGAATAAGGGACGAGGGCAAAGAGGGGCGGCGAAGTGCGGAGAATACCGAACAAGTGCAAAGACGGGCGGACAAGGGCAAAGAGGGGCGGCAAGTGCGGAAAACAGGGGAGAAGGGCAAAGAGGTGCAAACAAGGGCAAAGAGTCGCGGAGAATTACAGAGAATACCGGACAAGGGCAAAGACGGGCGGACAAGGGGAAAGAGGGGCGGACAAGTGCAGAGAATACGGGACAAGTGCAAAAAGGGGCTGACAAGTGCAAAGAGGGGCGGACAAGGGCAAAGAGAGGAGGACAAGTCCAGAGAATACTGGACAAGGGAAAAGAGGGGCGGACAATTGTGGAGAATACGGGACTAGGGCAAAGAGAGGAAGAAAAGTGCGGAGAATACGGGACAAGGGCAAAGAGGGGCGGACATGGGTAGAGAATACGGGACAAGGGCAAAGAGGGGCAGATAAGTGCGGAGACTACGGGACAAGGTCAAAGAGGGGCGGACAAGGGCAAAGAGGGGCGGACAAGGGCAAAGAGGGGCGGACAAGGGCAAAGAGGGGCGGACAAGGCTGGAGAATACAGGGCAAGGGCAAAGAGGGGCGGAGAATTGCGGAGAATACGGGACAAGGTCAAAGAGTGGCGGACAAGGGTAAAAATTGGCAGACAAGCGCGGAGAATAAGGGACAAGGGCAAAGAGGGGCGTAAAAGTGCAAAGAGGGGTGGACAAGGGCAAAAAGGGGAGGACAAGGGCAAAGAGGGGCGGACAAGTGCGGAGAATACGGGAAAAGGGGAAAGAGGGTCGGACAAGGGCAAAGAGTGGCGGACAATTGCAAAGAGGGGCGACAAGGGCAAAGAGGGGCGACAAGGGCGGAGAATACGGGACAAGGGCAAAGAGGGGCGGACAAGGGCAAAGAAGGGCGGACAAGGGCAAAGAGGGGCGGACAAGGGCAAAGAGGGGCGGACAAGGGCAAAGAGGGGCGGACAAGGGCAAAGAGGGGCGGACAAGGGCAAAGAGGGGCGGACAAGGGTGGAGAATACGGGACAAGGGCAAAGAGGGGCGGACAAGGGCAGATAATACGGGACAAGGGCAAAGAGGGGCGGACAAGGGCAAAGAGGGGCAGAGAAGGGCAAAGAGGGGCAGAGAAGGGCAAAGAGGGGCAGAGAAGGGCAAAGAGGGGCAGAGAAGGGCAAAGAGGGGCAGAGAAGGGCAAAGAGGGGCAGAGAAGGGCAAAGAGGGGCAGAGAAGGGCAAAGAGGGGCAGAGAAGTGCGGAGAATACGGGACAATGTAAAAGAGAGGCGAACAAGTGCAAAGAGGGGCAGACAAGGGCAAAGAGGGGCAGACAAGGGCAAAGAGGGGCAGACAAGGGCAGAGAGGGGCAGACAAGGGCAAAGAGGGGCAGACAAGTGCGGAAAATACGGGACAAGGACAAAGAGTGGCGGACATGGTCAAAGAGGGGCAGACAATTTCAAAGACGTGTGGAGAAGGGCAAACAGGATGCGGAGAAGTTCAAAGAATACCGGAGAAGTGCAAAGAGGGGCGGACAAGGGCAAAGAGGATGCACAATTGCAAAGAGGGGCGGACAAGGGCAAAGAGGTGCGAAAAAGTGCAAAGAGGGGCGGACAAGTGCGGAGAATACCGGACATGGGCAAAGAGGGGCGGACAAGTTCGGAGAATACGGGACAAGGGCAAAGAGGAGCGGACAACTGCAAAGAGGGGCGGACAAGGGCAAAGAGGGCCGACAAGTGCGGAGAATACTGGACAAGGGCAAAGATGGGTGGACAAGGGCAAAGAGGGGCGGACAAGGGCAAAGAGGGGCGGACAAACGCAGAGAACACGGGACAAGGGCAAAGAGAGGCGCACAAGGGCAAAGAGGGGCGGACAAGGGCAATGAGGGGTGGACAAGGGCAATGGGTGGCGGACAAGGGCAAAGAGGGGGGGACATGAGCAAAGAGGGGCGGACAAGTGAGGAGAATACGGGACAAGGGCAAAAAGGGGTGGACAACTGCGGAGAATCTAGGACAAGGGCTTAGAAGAGCGGACAAGTGCAGAGAATACGGGACAAGGGCAAATAGGGATGAACAAATGCAGAGAACACGGAACAAGGGAAAAGAGGGGCGGACAACGGCAAAGAGGGGCGGACAAGAGCAAAGAGGGGCGGACAAGGGCAAAGAGGGGCGGACAAACGCAGAGAACACGGGACAAGGGCAAAGAGAGGCGCACAAGGGCAAAGAGGGGCGGACAAGGGCAATGAGGGGTGGACAAGGACAAAGATGGCCTGACAAGGGCAAAGAGGGCAGGACAAAGGCAAAGAGGGGCGGACAAGGGAAACAGGGGCGGACAAGTGCGGAGAGTACGGGAAAAGGGCAAAGGGGGGCGGACAAGGGCAAAGAGGGGCGGACAAGGGCAAAGAGGGGCGGACAAGGGCAAAGAGGGGCGGACAAGGGCAAAGAGGGGCGGACAAGGGCAAAGAGGGGCGGACAAGGGCAAAGAGGGGCGGACAAGGGCAAAGAGGGGCGGACAAGGGCAAAGAGGGGAAGACAAGTGCGGAGAATACGGGACAAGGGCAAAGAGGGGCGGACAAGGGCAGAGAATAAGCAAAAAGGGCAAAGAGGGGCGGACAAGGGCAAAGAGGGGCGGACAAGATCGGAGAATACGGGACAAGGGCAAAGAGGGGCGGACAAGATCGGAGAATACGGGACAAGGGCAAATAGGGGCGGACAAGGGCAAAGAGGGGCGGACAAGGGCAAAGAGGGGCGGACAAGGGCAAAGAGGGGCGGACAAGGGCAAAGAGGGGCGGACAAGGGCAAAGAGGGGCGGACAAGGGCAAAGAGGGGCGGACAAGGGCAAAGAGGGGCGGACAAGATCGGAGAATACGGGACAAGGGCAAAGAGGGGCAGACAAGGGCAAAGAGGGGCGGACAAGATCGGAGAATACGGGACAAGGGGAAAGAGGGGCGGACAGGTGCAGAGAATACGTGACAAGTACAAAAAGGGGCGGAAAACTGTCGAGAATAAGGGAAATTTGCAAAAAAGGCGGACAAGGGCAAAGAGGGGCGGACAAGTCCGGAGAATACCAGACAAGGGCAAAGATGGGCAGAAAAGGGCAAAGACGGGCGGACAAGGGCAAACAGGGGCGGACAGCTGCGCAGAATACAGGACACGGGCAAAGAGGGGCGGACAAGGGCAAAGAGGGGCGGACAAGGGCAAAGAGGGGCGGAAAAGTGTGGAGAATACGGGACAAGGGCAAAGAGGGGCAGAGAAGTGTGGAGAATAAGGGAGAAGTGCAAAGAAGGACGGACAAGGGCAAAGAGGGGTGGACAAAAGAAAAGAGGGGCGGACAAGGTCAAAGACGAGCGGAAAAAGATCAAAGAGGGACAGAAAAGGGCAAAGAGGGGCGGAGAAGTGTGGAGAATACCAGATAAGGGCAAAGAGGGGCGGACAATTCCAAAGAGGGGCGGACAAATCCAAAGTGGGGCGGACAAGGGCAAAGAGGGGCGGACAAGGGCAAAGAGGGGCGGACAAGGGCAAAGAGGGGCGGACAAGGGCAAAGAGGGGCGGACATGGGCAAAGAGGGGCGGAGAATTGCGGAGAATACGGGACAAGGGCAAAGAGGGACGGACAAGGGCAAAGGGGGGGGACAAGGGCAAAGAGGGGCGGACAAGGGCAAAGAGGGACGGACAAGGGCAAAGAGGGGCAGACAAGGGCAAAGAGGGGCGGACAAGTGCAAAGGGGGGCGGACAAGTGCAAAGGGAGGCGGACAAGTGCAAAGGGGGGCGGACAAGTGCAAAGGGGGGCGGACAAGTGCAAAGGGGGGCGGACAAGTGCGGAAAACAGGGGACAAGGGCAAAGAGGGGCAAACAAGTGCAAAGAGTGGCGGAGAAGTTCAGAGAATAACGGACAAGTGCAAAGAGAGGCACACAAGGGCAAAACGAACGGAAAAGATCAAAGAGGGGCAGACAAGGGCAAAGAGGGGCGGAGAAGTGCGGAGAATACCAGATAAGGGCAAAGAGGGGTGGACAAGGGCAAAAAGGGGTGGACAAGTGCGGAGAATACGGGACAAGGGGAAAGAGGGTCGGACAAGCGAAAAGAGGGGCGGACAAGAGAAAAAAATAGGGGCGGACAAGAAATTGAGGGGCGGACAAGAAATTGAGGGGCGGACAAGGGCCAAGAGGGGCGGACAAGGGCAAAGAGGGGCGGACAAGGGCCAAGAGGCGCGGACAAGGTCAAATACGGGCGGAGAATTGCGGGGAATAACGGAAACGGGAAAGATTGGCGGACAAGGGCAAATAGGGGCGGACAAGGGCAAAGAGGGGCGGACAAGGGCAAAGAGGGGCGGACATGTTCAAAGAGGGGCGGACATGTTCAAAGAGGGGCGGAGAAGGGTAAAAAGGGGCGGAGAAGATCAAAGAAAACAGGAGAAGTACAAAGAGGGGCGGACAAGGGCAAAGAGGGCGGACAAGTGCAAAGAGGAGAGGACAAGGTTAAAGAGGGTTGGAGAAATGCGGAGAATACTGGATAATTGCAAAGAGTGGCGGACAAGGGCAAAGAGGTGCGAAAAAGTGCAAAGAGGGGCGGACAAGTACGAAGAATACCGGACATGGTCAAAGAGGGGCGGACAAGTGCGGAGAATACCGGACATGGTCAAAGAGGGGCGGACAAGTGCGGAGAATACCGGAAATGGTCAAAGAGGGGCGGACAAGTGCGGAGAATACCGGACAAGGGCAAAGAGGGGCGGACAAGGGCAAAGAGGGGCGGACAAGGGCAAAGAGGGGCGGACAAGGGCAAAGAGGGGCCGACAAGGGCAAAGAGGGGCCGACAAGGGCAAAGAGGGGCCGACAAGGGCAAAGAGGGGCCGACAAGGGCAAAGAGGGGCCGACAAGGGCAAAGAGGGGCCGACAAGGGCAAAGAGGGGCCGACAAGGGCAAAGAGGGGCCGACAAGGGCAAAGAGGGGCCGACAAGGGCAAAGAGGGGCCGACAAGGGCAAACAGGGGCCGACAAGGGCAAACAGGGGCCGACAAGGGCAAAGAGGGGCCGACAAGGGCAAAGAGGGGCGGACAAGAGCAAAGAGTGGCGGACAAGGGCAAAGAGGGGCGGACCAGGGCAAAGACGGGCGGACCAGGGCAAAGACGGGCGGACCAGGGCAAAGAGTGTCGGACCAGGGCAAAGAGTGTCGGACCAGGGCAAAGCGCGGCTGAAAAGTTCAAAGAGGGGCGGACAACGGCAAAGAGGGGCGGACCAGGGCAAAGAGGGGCGGACCAGGGCAAAGAGGGGCGGACCAGGGCAAAGAGGGGCGGACCAGGGCGGAGACTACGGGACAAGGGCAAAGACTGGCGCATAAGTGCGGAAAATACGGGACAAGGGCAAAGAGAGTTTGACAAGGCAAAGAGCGAGGGACAAGTGCGGAGAATACGGGACTAGGGCAAAGAGGGGCGGACAAGGGCAAAGAGGGGCGGACAAGTGCGGAGAATACGGGACAAGGGCAAAAAAGGGCCTAACAATGGTAAAGAGGGGCGGACAAGGGCAAAGAGGGGCGGACAAGGGCAAAGAGGGGCGGACAAGGGCAAAGAGGTGCGGACAAGGGCAAAGAGGGGCGGACAAGTGCAAAGAGGGGCGGACAACGGCGGAGAATACGGGACAAGTCCTGAGAACACGAGACAAGGTCCAAGAGGAGCGCACAAGTGTGGAGAATACGGGACAAGGTCAAAGAGGTGCTCACAAGTTTGGAGAATACGGGACAAGGGCAAAGCGGAGCGGACAAGTGCAAAGAGGTCCGACAAGTGCGGAGAATACTGGACAAGGGCAAAGACTAACAGACAGGGGCAGAGAGGGGCGGACAAGTGCAGAGAATACGGGAAAAGGGAAAAGACGGGCAGACAAGGGCAAATAGAGTCGGAAAAGGGCATAGAGGGGCGGACAAGGGCAATGGGTGGCGGACAAGGGCAAAGAGGGGGGGACATGAGCAAAGAGGGGGGGACAAGTGAGGAGAATATGGGACAAGGACGAAGAGGGGCGGACAACTGCGGAGAATCTAGGACAAGGGCAAAGAAGAACGGACAAGTTCGGAGAATACGGGACAAGGGCAAAGAGGGATGGACAAATGCAGAGAACACGGAACAAGGGCAAAGAGGGGCGGAGAAGGTCAAAGAGGGGCGGACAAATGCAGAGAACACGGTACAAGGGCAAAGAGAGGCGGACAAGTTCAAAGAGGGGTGGACAAGTGCAAATAGGGGCGGACAAGAGCTGAGAATACGGCACAAGGGCAAAGAGGGGCGGACAAGTGCACAGAATAAGGGACAAGGGCAAAGAGGGGCAGACAAGGGCAAAGAGGGGTGGACAAGGGCAAAGAGGGGCCGACAAGTGCAAAGAGGGGCGGACAAGGGCAAAGAGGGGCGGACAAGGGCAAAGAGGGGCGGACAAGGGCAAAGAGGGGCGGATAAGTGCGGATAATACGGGAAAAGGGGAAATAGGTGCGGAAAACAGCGAAGAAAACGGGACAAGGGCAAAGAGGGGCGGACAAGTTCGGAGAATACGGGACAAGGGCAAAGAGGGGCGGACAGTTTCGGAGAATACGGGACAAGGGCAAAGAGGGGGGACAAGTGCGGAAAATACGGGACAAGGGCAAAGAGGGGCGGACCAGGGCAAAGAGGGGCGGACCAGGGCAAAGAGGGGCGGACAAGGGCGGAGAATACGGGACAAGGGCAAAGACGGGCGCATAAGTGCGGAAAATACGGGACAAGGGCAAAGAGGGGTGGACAAGGCAAAGTGCGAGGGACAAGTGCGGAGAAAACGGGACAAGGGCAAAGAGGGGCGGACAAGGGCAAAGAGGGGCGGACAAGGGCAAAGAGGGGCGGACAAGGGCAAAGAGGGTCGGACAAGTGCGGAGAATACGGGACAAGGGCAAAGAGGGGCGGACAAGTGCGGAGAATACGGGACAAGGGCAAAGAGGGGCGGACAAGGGCAGAGAATAAGCAAAAAGGGCAAAGGGGGCGGACAAGGGCAAAGAGGGGCGGACAAGGGCGGAGAATACGGGACAAGGTCAAAGAGGGGCGGACAAGGGCAAAGAGGGGCGGACAAGGGCAAAGAGGGGCGGACAAGGGCAAAGAGGGGCGGACAAGGGCAAAGAGGGGCGGACAAGGGCAAAGAGGGGCTGACAAGGGCAAAGAGGGGCGGACAAGGGCAAAGAGGGGCGGACAAGAGCAAAGAGGGGCGGACAAGGGCGGAGAATACGGGACAAGGGCAAAGAGGGGCGGACAAGGGCAAAGAGGGGCGGACAAGGGCAAAGAGGGGCGGACAAGGGCAAAGAGGGGCGGACAAGGGCGGAGAATACGGGACAAGGGCAAAGAGGGGCGGACAAGGGCAAAGAGGGGCGGACAAGGGCAAAGAGGGGCAGACAAGGGCAAAGAGGGGCGGACAAGGGCAAAGAGGGGCGGACAAGGGCAAAGAGGGGCGGACAAGGGCAAAGAGGGGCGGACAAGGGCAAAGAGGGGCGGACAAGGGCAAAGAGGGGCGGACAAGGGCAAAGAGGGGCGGACAAGGGCGGAGAATACGGGACAAGGGCAAAGAGGGGCGGACAAGGGCAAAGAGGGGCGGACAAGGGCAAAGAGGGGCGGACAAGGGCAAAGAGGGGCGGACAAGGGCAAAGAGGGGCGGACAAGGGCAAAGAGGGGCGGACAAGGGCAAAGGGGTCGGACAAGGGCAAAGGGGGGCGGACAAGGGCAAAGGGGGGCAGACAAGGGCAAAGGGGGGCGGACAAGGGCAAAGGGGGGCGGACAAGGGCAAAGGGGGGCGGACAAGTGCGGAGAATACCGGACAAGGACAAAGACGGGCGGACAAGGGCAAAGAGGGGCGGCAAGTGCGGAAAACAGGGGACAAGGGAAAAGAGGGGCAAACAAGTGTAAAGAGTGGCGGAGAATTGCAGAGAATACCGGACAAGGGCAAAGATGGGCGGACAAGGGGAAAGAGGGCCGGAGAAGTGCAGAGAATAACAGACGATGGCAAAGAGGGGCACTCAAGGGCAAATAGGGGAGGACAAGGGCAAAGAGGGGCGTAAAAGGGCAAAGAGGGGATGACAAGTGCAAAGAATAGTGCAGAAGGGCAAAGAGGAGCGGACAAGGGCAAAGAGGTGCGGAGAAGTGCGGATAATACCGGACAAGGGCAAGAACAGGTTCACAAGTGCAAAGACGGACGGAGAAGTGCAAAGAGTGGCGGACAAGTGCAAAGAGGGGCGGACAAGTGCAAAGAGGGGCGGACAAGTGCAAAGAGGGGCGGACAAGTGCAAAGAGGGGCGGACAAGTGCAAAGAGGGGCAGAGAAGGGCAAAGAGGGGCAGAGAAGGGCAAAGAGGGGCAGAGAAGGGCAAAGAGGGGCAGAGAAGGGCAAAGAGGGGCAGAGAAGTGCGGAGAATACGGGACAAGGACAAAGAGTGGCGGACATGGTCAAAGAGGGGCAGACAATTTCAAAGACGTGTGGAGAAGGGCAAACAGGATGCGGAGAAGTTCAAAGAATACCGGAGAAGTGCAAAGAGGGGCGGACAAGGGCAAAGAGGATGCACAATTGCAAAGAGGGGCGGACAAGGGCAAAGAGGTGCGAAAAAGTGCAAAGAGGGGCGGACAAGTGCGGAGAATACCGGACATGGGCAAAGAGGGGCGGACAAGTTCGGAGAATACGGGACAAGGGCAAAGAGGAGCGGACAACTGCAAAGAGGGGCGGACAAGGGCAAAGAGGGCCGACAAGTGCGGAGAATACTGGACAAGGGCAAAGATGGGTGGACAAGGGCAAAGAGGGGCGGACAAGGGCAAAGAGGGGCGGACAAACGCAGAGAACACGGGACAAGGGCAAAGAGAGGCGCACAAGGGCAAAGAGGGGCGGACAAGGGCAATGAGGGGTGGACAAGGGCAATGGGTGGCGGACAAGGGCAAAGAGGGGGGGACATGAGCAAAGAGGGGCGGACAAGTGAGGAGAATACGGGACAAGGGCAAAAAGGGGTGGACAACTGCGGAGAATCTAGGACAAGGGCTTAGAAGAGCGGACAAGTGCAGAGAATACGGGACAAGGGCAAATAGGGATGAACAAATGCAGAGAACACGGAACAAGGGAAAAGAGGGGCGGACAACGGCAAAGAGGGGCGGACAAGAGCAAAGAGGGGCGGACAAGGGCAAAGAGGGGCGGACAAACGCAGAGAACACGGGACAAGGGCAAAGAGAGGCGCACAAGGGCAAAGAGGGGCGGACAAGGGCAATGAGGGGTGGACAAGGACAAAGATGGCCTGACAAGGGCAAAGAGGGCAGGACAAAGGCAAAGAGGGGCGGACAAGGGAAACAGGGGCGGACAAGTGCGGAGAGTACGGGAAAAGGGCAAAGGGGGGCGGACAAGGGCAAAGAGGGGCGGACAAGGGCAAAGAGGGGCGGACAAGGGCAAAGAGGGGCGGACAAGGGCAAAGAGGGGCGGACAAGGGCAAAGAGGGGCGGACAAGGGCAAAGAGGGGCGGACAAGGGCAAAGAGGGGAAGACAAGTGCGGAGAATACGGGACAAGGGCAAAGAGGGGCGGACAAGGGCAGAGAATAAGCAAAAAGGGCAAAGAGGGGCGGACAAGGGCAAAGAGGGGCGGACAAGATCGGAGAATACGGGACAAGGGCAAAGAGGGGCGGACAAGATCGGAGAATACGGGACAAGGGCAAATAGGGGCGGACAAGGGCAAAGAGGGGCGGACAAGGGCAAAGAGGGGCGGACAAGGGCAAAGAGGGGCGGACAAGGGCAAACAGGGGCGGACAAGGGCAAAGAGGGGCGGACAAGGGCAAAGAGGGGCGGACAAGGGCAAAGAGGGGCGGACAAGGGCAAAGAGGGGCGGACAAGATCGGAGAATACGGGACAAGGGCAAAGAGGGGCAGACAAGGGCAAAGAGGGGCGGACAAGATCGGAGAATACGGGACAAGGGGAAAGAGGGGCGGACAGGTGCAGAGAATACGTGACAAGTACAAAAAGGGGCGGAAAACTGTCGAGAATAAGGGAAATTTGCAAAAAAGGCGGACAAGGGCAAAGAGGGGCGGACAAGTCCGGAGAATACCAGACAAGGGCAAAGATGGGCAGAAAAGGGCAAAGACGGGCGGACAAGGGCAAACAGGGGCGGACAGCTGCGCAGAATACAGGACACGGGCAAAGAGGGGCGGACAAGGGCAAAGAGGGGCGGACAAGGGCAAAGAGGGGCGGAAAAGTGTGGAGAATACGGGACAAGGGCAAAGAGGGGCAGAGAAGTGTGGAGAATAAGGGAGAAGTGCAAAGAAGGACGGACAAGGGCAAAGAGGGGTGGACAAAAGAAAAGAGGGGCGGACAAGGTCAAAGACGAGCGGAAAAAGATCAAAGAGGGACAGAAAAGGGCAAAGAGGGGCGGAGAAGTGTGGAGAATACCAGATAAGGGCAAAGAGGGGCGGACAATTCCAAAGAGGGGCGGACAAATCCAAAGTGGGGCGGACAAGGGCAAAGAGGGGAGGACAAGGGCAAAGAGGGGCGGACAAGGGCAAAGAGGGGCGGACAAGGGCAAAGAGGGGCGGACAAGGGCAAAGAGGGGCGGAGAATTGCGGAGAATACGGGACAAGGGCAAAGAGGGACGGACAAGGGCAAAGGGGGGGGACAAGGGCAAAGAGGGGCGGACAAGGGCAAAGAGGGACGGACAAGGGCAAAGAGGGGCAGACAAGGGCAAAGAGGGGCGGACAAGTGCAAAGGGGGGCGGACAAGTGCAAAGGGAGGCGGACAAGTGCAAAGGGGGGCGGACAAGTGCAAAGGGGGGCGGACAAGTGCAAAGGGGGGCGGACAAGTGCGGAAAACAGGGGACAAGGGCAAAGAGGGGCAAACAAGTGCAAAGAGTGGCGGAGAAGTTCAGAGAATAACGGACAAGTGCAAAGAGAGGCACACAAGGGCAAAACGAACGGAAAAGATCAAAGAGGGGCAGACAAGGGCAAAGAGGGGCGGAGAAGTGCGGAGAATACCAGATAAGGGCAAAGAGGGGTGGACAAGGGCAAAAAGGGGTGGACAAGTGCGGAGAATACGGGACAAGGGGAAAGAGGGTCGGACAAGCGAAAAGAGGGGCGGACAAGAGAAAAAAATAGGGGCGGACAAGAAATTGAGGGGCGGACAAGAAATTGAGGGGCGGACAAGGGCCAAGAGGGGCGGACAAGGGCAAAGAGGGGCGGACAAGGGCCAAGAGGCGCGGACAAGGTCAAATACGGGCGGAGAATTGCGGGGAATAACGGAAACGGGAAAGATTGGCGGACAAGGGCAAATAGGGGCGGACAAGGGCAAAGAGGGGCGGACAAGGGCAAAGAGGGGCGGACATGTTCAAAGAGGGGCGGACATGTTCAAAGAGGGGCGGAGAAGGGTAAAAAGGGGCGGAGAAGATCAAAGAAAACAGGAGAAGTACAAAGAGGGGCGGACAAGGGCAAAGAGGGCGGACAAGTGCAAAGAGGAGAGGACAAGGTTAAAGAGGGTTGGAGAAATGCGGAGAATACTGGATAATTGCAAAGAGTGGCGGACAAGGGCAAAGAGGTGCGAAAAAGTGCAAAGAGGGGCGGACAAGTACGAAGAATACCGGACATGGTCAAAGAGGGGCGGACAAGTGCGGAGAATACCGGACATGGTCAAAGAGGGGCGGACAAGTGCGGAGAATACCGGAAATGGTCAAAGAGGGGCGGACAAGTGCGGAGAATACCGGACAAGGGCAAAGAGGGGCGGACAAGGGCAAAGAGGGGCGGACAAGGGCAAAGAGGGGCGGACAAGGGCAAAGAGGGGCCGACAAGGGCAAAGAGGGGCCGACAAGGGCAAAGAGGGGCCGACAAGGGCAAAGAGGGGCCGACAAGGGCAAAGAGGGGCCGACAAGGGCAAAGAGGGGCCGACAAGGGCAAAGAGGGGCCGACAAGGGCAAAGAGGGGCCGACAAGGGCAAAGAGGGGCCGACAAGGGCAAACAGGGGCCGACAAGGGCAAACAGGGGCCGACAAGGGCAAAGAGGGGCCGACAAGGGCAAAGAGGGGCGGACAAGAGCAAAGAGTGGCGGACAAGGGCAAAGAGGGGCGGACCAGGGCAAAGACGGGCGGACCAGGGCAAAGACGGGCGGACCAGGGCAAAGAGTGTCGGACCAGGGCAAAGAGTGTCGGACCAGGGCAAAGCGCGGCTGAAAAGTTCAAAGAGGGGCGGACAACGGCAAAGAGGGGCGGACCAGGGCAAAGAGGGGCGGACCAGGGCAAAGAGGGGCGGACCAGGGCAAAGAGGGGCGGACCAGGGCGGAGACTACGGGACAAGGGCAAAGACTGGCGCATAAGTGCGGAAAATACGGGACAAGGGCAAAGAGAGTTTGACAAGGCAAAGAGCGAGGGACAAGTGCGGAGAATACGGGACTAGGGCAAAGAGGGGCGGACAAGGGCAAAGAGGGGCGGACAAGTGCGGAGAATACGGGACAAGGGCAAAAAAGGGCCTAACAATGGTAAAGAGGGGCGGACAAGGGCAAAGAGGGGCGGACAAGGGCAAAGAGGGGCGGACAAGGGCAAAGAGGTGCGGACAAGGGCAAAGAGGGGCGGACAAGTGCAAAGAGGGGCGGACAACGGCGGAGAATACGGGACAAGTCCTGAGAACACGAGACAAGGTCCAAGAGGAGCGCACAAGTGTGGAGAATACGGGACAAGGTCAAAGAGGTGCTCACAAGTTTGGAGAATACGGGACAAGGGCAAAGCGGAGCGGACAAGTGCAAAGAGGTCCGACAAGTGCGGAGAATACTGGACAAGGGCAAAGACTAACAGACAGGGGCAGAGAGGGGCGGACAAGTGCAGAGAATACGGGAAAAGGGAAAAGACGGGCAGACAAGGGCAAATAGAGTCGGAAAAGGGCATAGAGGGGCGGACAAGGGCAATGGGTGGCGGACAAGGGCAAAGAGGGGGGGACATGAGCAAAGAGGGGGGGACAAGTGAGGAGAATATGGGACAAGGGCGAAGAGGGGCGGACAACTGCGGAGAATCTAGGACAAGGGCAAAGAAGAACGGACAAGTTCGGAGAATACGGGACAAGGGCAAAGAGGGATGGACAAATGCAGAGAACACGGAACAAGGGCAAAGAGGGGCGGAGAAGGTCAAAGAGGGGCGGACAAATGCAGAGAACACGGTACAAGGGCAAAGAGAGGCGGACAAGTTCAAAGAGGGGTGGACAAGTGCAAATAGGGGCGGACAAGAGCTGAGAATACGGCACAAGGGCAAAGAGGGGCGGACAAGTGCACAGAATAAGGGACAAGGGCAAAGAGGGGCAGACAAGGGCAAAGAGGGGTGGACAAGGGCAAAGAGGGGCCGACAAGTGCAAAGAGGGGCGGACAAGGGCAAAGAGGGGCGGACAAGGGCAAAGAGGGGCGGACAAGGGCAAAGAGGGGCGGATAAGTGCGGATAATACGGGAAAAGGGGAAATAGGTGCGGAAAACAGCGAAGAAAACGGGACAAGGGCAAAGAGGGGCGGACAAGTTCGGAGAATACGGGACAAGGGCAAAGAGGGGCGGACAGTTTCGGAGAATACGGGACAAGGGCAAAGAGGGGGGACAAGTGCGGAAAATACGGGACAAGGGCAAAGAGGGGCGGACCAGGGCAAAGAGGGGCGGACCAGGGCAAAGAGGGGCGGACAAGGGCGGAGAATACGGGACAAGGGCAAAGACGGGCGCATAAGTGCGGAAAATACGGGACAAGGGCAAAGAGGGGTGGACAAGGCAAAGTGCGAGGGACAAGTGCGGAGAAAACGGGACAAGGGCAAAGAGGGGCGGACAAGGGCAAAGAGGGGCGGACAAGGGCAAAGAGGGGCGGACAAGGGCAAAGAGGGGCGGACAAGGGCAAAGAGGGTCGGACAAGTGCGGAGAATACGGGACAAGGGCAAAGAGGGGCGGACAAGTGCGGAGAATACGGGACAAGGGCAAAGAGGGGCGGACAAGGGCAGAGAATAAGCAAAAAGGGCAAAGGGGGCGGACAAGGGCAAAGAGGGGCGGACAAGGGCGGAGAATACGGGACAAGGTCAAAGAGGGGCGGACAAGGTCAAAGAGGGGCGGACAAGGGCAAAGAGGGGCGGACAAGGGCAAAGAGGGGCGGACAAGGGCAAAGAGGGGCGGACAAGGGCAAAGAGGGGCGGACAAGGGCAAAGAGGGGCGGACAAGGGCAAAGAGGGGCGGACAAGAGCAAAGAGGGGCGGACAAGGGCGGAGAATACGGGACAAGGGCAAAGAGGGGCGGACAAGGGCAAAGAGGGGCGGACAAGGGCAAAGAGGGGCGGACAAGGGCAAAGAGGGGCGGACAAGGGCGGAGAATACGGGACAAGGGCAAAGAGGGGCGGACAAGGGCAAAGAGGGGCGGACAAGGGCAAAGAGGGGCAGACAAGGGCAAAGAGGGGCGGACAAGGGCAAAGAGGGGCGGACAAGGGCAAAGAGGGGCGGACAAGGGCAAAGAGGGGCGGACAAGGGCAAAGAGGGGCGGACAAGGGCAAAGAGGGGCGGACAAGGGCAAAGAGGGGCGGACAAGGGCAAAGAGGGGCGGACAAGGGCGGAGAATACGGGACAAGGGCAAAGAGGGGCGGACAAGGGCAAAGAGGGGCGGACAAGGGCAAAGAGGGGCGGACAAGGGCAAAGAGGGGCGGACAAGGGCAAAGAGGGGCGGACAAGGGCAAAGGGGTCGGACAAGGGCAAAGGGGGGCGGACAAGGGCAAAGGGGGGCAGACAAGGGCAAAGGGGGGCGGACAAGGGCAAAGGGGGGCGGACAAGGGCAAAGGGGGGCGGACAAGTGCGGAGAATACCGGACAAGGACAAAGACGGGCGGACAAGGGCAAAGAGGGGCGGCAAGTGCGGAAAACAGGGGACAAGGGAAAAGAGGGGCAAACAAGTGTAAAGAGTGGCGGAGAATTGCAGAGAATACCGGACAAGGGCAAAGATGGGCGGACAAGGGGAAAGAGGGCCGGAGAAGTGCAGAGAATAACAGACGATGGCAAAGAGGGGCACTCAAGGGCAAATAGGGGAGGACAAGGGCAAAGAGGGGCGTAAAAGGGCAAAGAGGGGATGACAAGTGCAAAGAATAGTGCAGAAGGGCAAAGAGGAGCGGACAAGGGCAAAGAGGTGCGGAGAAGTGCGGATAATACCGGACAAGGGCAAGAACAGGTTCACAAGTGCAAAGACGGACGGAGAAGTGCAAAGAGTGGCGGACAAGTGCAAAGAGGGGCGGACAAGTGCAAAGAGGGGCGGACAAGTGCAAAGAGGGGCGGACAAGTGCAAAGAGGGGCAGAGAAGGGCAAAGAGGGGCAGAGAAGGGCAAAGAGGGGCAGAGAAGGGCAAAGAGGGGCAGAGAAGGGCAAAGAGGGGCAGAGAAGTGCGGAGAATACGGGACCATGTCAAAGAGGGGCGGACAAGTGCAAAGAGGAGTGGACAAGTGCAAAGAGGGGCAGACAAGGGCAAAGAGGGGCAGACAAGGGCAAAGAGGGGCAGACAAGGGCAAAGAGGGGCAGACAAGGGCAAAGAGGGGCAGACAAGGGCAAAGAGGGGCAGACAAGTGCGGAAAATACGGGACAAGGACAAAGAGTGGCGGACATGGTCAAAGAGGGGCAGACAATTTCAAAGAGGGCGGAGAAGGGCAAACAGGATGCGGAGAAGTTCAAAGAATACTGGAGAAGTGCAAAGAGAGGCGCACAAGGGCAAAGAGGGGCGGACAAGGGCAATGAGGGGTGGACAAGGACAAAGATGGCCTGACAAGGGCAAAGAGGGCCGGACAAAGACAAAGAGGGGCGGACAAGGGAAACAGGGGCGGACAAGTGCGGAGAATACGGGAAAAGGGCAAAGAGGGGCGGACAAGGGCAAAGAGGGGCGGACAAGGGCAAAGAGGGGCGGACAAGGGCAAAGAGAAGGTGACAAGGGCAAAGAGCGGCGGACAATTGCAAAGAGGTTCAGACAAGTGCGGAGAATACGGGACAAGGGCAAAGGGGGGCGGACAAGGGCAAAGCGGGGCGGACAAGGGCAAAGCGGGGCGGACAAGGGCGGAAAATACGGCACAAGGGCATATAGGAGCGGACTAGGGCCGAGAATAAGGGACGAGGGCAAAGAGGGGCGGCGAAGTGCGGAGAATACCGAACAAGTACAAAGACGGGCGGACAAGGGCAAAGAGGGGCGGCAAGTGCGGAAAACAGGGGAGAAGGGCAAAGAGGGGCAAACAAGGGCAAAGAGTCGCGGAGAATTGCAGAGAATACCGGACAAGGGCAAAGACGGGCGGACAAGGGGAAAGAGGGGCGGACAAGTGCAGAGAATACGGGACAAGTGCAAAAAGGGGCTGACAAGTGCAAAGAGGGGCGGACAAGGGCAAAGAGAGGAGGACAAGTCCAGAGAATACGGGACAAGTGCAAAAAGGGGCTGACAAGTGCAAAGAGGGGCGGACAAGGGCAAAGAGAGGAGGACAAGTCCAGAGAATACTGGACAAGGGAAAAGAGGGGCGGACAATTGTGGAGAATACGGGACTAGGGCAAAGAGAGGAAGAAAAGTGCGGAGAATACGGGACAAGGGCAAAGAGGGGCGGACATGGGTAGAGAATACGGGACAAGGGCAAAGAGGGGCAGATAAGTGCGGAGACTACGGGACAAGGTCAAAGAGGGGCGGACAAGGGCAAAGAGGGGCGGACAAGGGCAAAGAGGGGCGGACAAGGGCAAAGAGGGGCGGACAAGGGCAAAGAGGGGCGGACAAGGCTGGAGAATACAGGGCAAGGGCAAAGAGGGGCGGAGAATTGCGGAGAATACGGGACAAGGTCAAAGAGTTGCGGACAAGGGTAAAGATTGGCGGACAAGCGCGGAGAAAAAGGGACAAGGGCAAAGAGGGGTGGACAAGGGCAAAAAGGGGCGGACAAGGGCAAAGAGGGGCGGACAAGGGCAAAGAGGGGCGGACAAGGGCAAAGAGGGGCGGACAAGGGCAAAGAGGGGCGGACAAGGGCAAAGAGGGGCGGACAAGGGTGGAGAATATGGGACAAGGGCAAAGAGGGGCGGACAAGGGCGGAGAATACGGGACAAGGGCAAAGAGGGGCGGACAAGGGCAAAGAGGGGCGGACAAGGGCAAAGAGGGGCGGACAAGGGCAAAGAGGGGCGGACAAGGGCAAAGAGGGGCGGACAAGGGCAAAGGGGGGCGGACAAGGGCAAAGGGGGGCGGACAAGGGCAAAGGGGGGCGGACAAGGGCAAAGGGGGGCGGACAAGGGCAAAGGGGGGCGGACAAGTGCGGAGAATACCGGACAAGGACAAAGACGGGCGGACAAGGGCAAAGAGGGGCAAACAAGTGCAAAGAGTGGCGGAGAATTGCAGAGAATACCGGACAAGGGCAAAGACGGGCGGACAAGGGCAAAGAGGGCCGGACAAGTGCAGAGAATAACGGACAATGGCAAAGAGGGGCACTCAAGGGCAAACAGGGAAGGACAAGGGCAAAGAGGGGCGTACAAGGGCAAAGAGGGGATGACAAGTGCAAAGAATAGTGCAGAAGGGCAAAGAGGAGCGGACAAGGGCAAAGAGGTGCGGAGAAGTGCGGATAATACCGGACAAGGGCAAGGACAGGTTCACAAGTGCAAAGAGGGGCGGACAAGTGCAAAGAGGGGCAGACAAGTGCAAAGAGGGGCAGACAAGTGCAAAGAGGGGCGGACAAGTGCAAAGAGGGGCGGACAAGTGCAAAGAGGGGCGGACAAGTGCAAAGAGGGGCGGACAAGTGCAAAGAGGGGCGGACAAGTGCAAAGAGGGGCGGACAAGTGCAAAGAGGGGCGGACAAGTGCAAAGAGGGGCAGACAAGTGCAAAGAGGGGCAGACAAGTGCAAAGAGGGGCAGACAAGTGCAAAGAGGGGCAGAGAAGGGCAAAGAGGGGCAGAGAAGGGCAAAGAGGGGCAGAGAAGGGCAAAGAGGGGCAGAGAAGTGCGGAGAATACGGGACAATGTCAAAGAGAGGCGGACAAGTGCAAAGAGGGGCAGACAAGGGCAAAGAGGGGCAGACAAGGGCAAAGAGGGGCAGACAAGGGCAAAGAGGGGCAGACAAGGGCAGAGAGGGGCAGACAAGGGCAGAGAGGGGCAGACAAGGGCAGAGAGGGGCAGACAAGGGCAGAGAGGGGCAGACAAGGGCAGAGAGGGGCAGACAAGTGCGGAAAATACGGGACAAGGACAAAGAGTGGCGGACATGGTCAAAGAGGGGCAGACAATTTCAAAGAGGTGTGGAGAAGGGCAAACAGGATGCGGAGAAGTTCAAAGAATACCGGAGAAGTGCAAAGAGGGGCGGACAAGGGCAAAGAGGATGCACAATTGCAAAGAGGGGCGGACAAGGGCAAAGAGGTGCGAAAAAGTGCAAAGAGGGGCGGACATGTGCGGAGAATACCGGACATGGGCAAAGAGGGGCGGACAAGTTCGGAGAATACGGGACAAGGGCAAAGAGGAACGGACAACTGTAAAGAGGGGCGGACAAGGGCAAACAGTGGCGGACAATTGCGGAGAATACAGGACACGAGCAAAGAGGGGCGGACAAGGGCAAAGAGGGGCGGACAAGGGCAAAGACGAGCGGAAAAAGATCAAAGAGTGACAGAAAAGGGCAAAGAGGGGCGGAGAAGTGCGGAGAATACGGGACAAGGGGAAAGAGGGGCGGACAAGTGCGGAGAATACGGGACAAGTACAAAGAGGGGCAGAAAACTGTCGAGAATACGGGAAATTTGCAAAAAAGGCGGACAAGGGCAAAAAGGGGCGGACAAGTCCGGAGAATACCAGACAAGGGCAAAGATGGGCAGAAAAGTGCAAAGACGGGCGGACAAAGGCAAAGAGGGGCGGACAGCTGCGCAGAATACAGGACACGGGCAAAGAGGGGCGGACAAGGGCAAAGAGGGGCGGACAAGGGCAAAGAGGGGCGGACAAGGGCAAAGAGGGGCGGACAAGGGCAAAGAGGGGCGGACAATTGCAAAGAAAGGCGGACAAGGGCAAAGAGGGGCAGACAAGGGCAAAGAGGGGCGGACAAGGGCAAAGAGGGTCGGACAAGGGCAAAGAGGGGCGGACAAGGGCAAAGAGGGGCGGACAAGGGCAAAGAGGGGCGAAAAAGTGCAAAATGAGGCAAAAAAGTGCAAAGGGGGCAGACAATGGCTAAGAGGGGCGGACAAGGGAAAAGAGGGGAAGACAAGTGCGGAAAATACGGGACAAGTACAAAGAGGGGCGGACAAGATCAAAGAGGGGTGGATAATTGCAAAGGCGGGCGGACAAGGGCAAAGAGGGGCGGTCATGGTCAAAGAGGGGCAGACAACTTCAAAGAGGGGCGGAGAAGGGTAAAAAGGGGCGGAGAAGATCAAAGAAAACAGGAGAAGTGCAAAGAGGGGCGGAAAATGGCAAAGAGGGTGGACAAGTGCAAAGAGGGGCGGAAAAGGGCAAAGAGGGTGGACAAGTGCAAAGAGGGGCGGACAAGTGCGGAGAATACCGGACATGGTCTAAGAGGGGCGGACAAGTGCGGAGAATACCGGACATGGTCAAAGAGGGGCGGACAAGTGCGGAGAATACCGGACATGGTCAAAGAGGGGCGGACATGGTCAAAGAGGGGCGGACAAGGGCAAAGAGGGGCGGACAAGGGCAAAGAGGGGCGGACAAGGGCAAAGAGGGTCGGACAAGGGCAAAGAGGGGCGGACAAGGGCAAAGAGGGGCGGAAAAGTGTGGAGAATACGGGACAAGGGCAAAGAGGGGCAGAGAAGTGTGGAGAATAAGGGAGAAGTGCAAAGAAGGGCAGACAAGGGCAAAGAGGGGTAGACAAAAGAAAAGAGTGGCGGACAAGGGCAAAGACGAGCGGAAAAAGATCAAAGAGGGACAGAAAAGGGCAAAGAGGGGCGGAGAAGTGCGGAGAATACCAGATAAGGGCAAAAAGGGGCGGAAAAGGGCAAAGAGGGGCGGAGAAGGGCAAAGGGGGGCGGACAAGGGCAAAGGGGGGCGGACAAGGGCAAAGGGGGGCGGACAAGGGCAAAGGGGGGCAGACAAAGGGCAAAGGGGGGCGGACAAGGGCAAAGGGGGGCGGACAAGGGCAAAGGGGGGCGGACAAGGGCAAAGGGGGGCGGACTAGGGCAAAGAAATCAGGAGAAGTGCAACGAGGGGCGGACAAGGGCAAAGAGGATGGACAAGTGCAACGAGGGGCGGACAAGGGCAAAGAGGGGCGGACAAGGGCAAAGAGGGGCGGACAAGGGCAAAGAGGGGCGGACAAGGGCAAAGAGGGGCGGACAAGATCGGAGAATACGGGACAAGGGCAAAGAGGGGCGGGCAAGGGCAAAGAGGGGCGGGCAAGGGCAAAGAGGGGCGGACAAGGGCAAAGAGGGGCGGACAAGGGCAAAGAGGGGCGGACAAGGGCAAAGAGGGGCGGACAAGGGCAAAGAGGGGCGGACAACGGCAAAGAGGGGCGGACAAGGGCAAAGAGGGGCGGACAAGGGCAAAGAGGGGCGGACAAGGGCAAAGAGGGGCGGACAAGATCGGAGAATACGGGACAAGGGCAAAGAGGGGCGGACAAGGGCGGATAATACGGGACAAGGGCAAAGAGGGGCGGTCAAGGGCGGAGAATGCGGGACAAGGGCAAAGAGGGGCGGACAGGGTCGGAGAATACGGGACAAGGGCAAAGAGGGGCGGACAAGGGCGGAGAATACGGGACAATTGCAAAGAGGGGCGGACAAGGGCGGAGAATACGGGACAAGGACAAAGAGGGGCGGACTAGTGCGGAGAATACGGGACAAGGGCAAAGAGGGGCGGACAAGGGCGAAGAATACGGGACAAGGGCAAAGAGTGGCGGACAAGGGCGGAGAATACGGGAGAAGGGCAAAGAGGGGCGGACAAGGGCAAAGAGGGGCGGACAAAGGCCAAGAGGGGCGGACAAGGGCCAAGAGGGGCGGACAAGGGCCAAGAGGGGGCGGACAAGGGCCAAGAGGGGCGGACAAGGGCCAAGAGGGGCGGACAAGGGCGGAGAATACGGAACAAGGGCCAAGAGGGGCGGACAAGGGCGGAGAATACGGAACAAGGGCCAAGAGGGGCGGACAAGGGCGGAGAATACGGAACAAGGGCAAAGAGGTGCGGGCAAGGGCAAAGAGGGGCGGACAAGGGCAAAGAAGGGCGGACAAGGGCAAAGAGGGGCGGACAAGGGCAAAGAGGGGCGGACAAGGGCAAAGAGGGGGCGAACAAGGGCAAAGAGGGTCGGACAAGGGCAAAGAGGGGCGGACAATGGCAAAGAGGGGTGGACAAGGGCGGAGAATACGGAACAAGGGCAAAGAGGGGCGGACAAGGGCGGAGAATACGGAACAAGGGCAAAGAGGGGCGGACAAGGGCGGAGAATACGGGACAAGGGCAAAGAGGGGCGGTCAAGGGCGGAGAATGCGGGACAAGGGCAAAGAGGGGCGGATAGGGTCGGAGAATACGGGACATGGGCAAAGAGGGGCGGACAGGGGCGGAGAATACGGGACAAGGGCAAAGAGGGGCGGACAAGGGCGGAGAATACGGGACAAGAGCAAAGAGGGGCGGACAAGGGCAAAGAGGGGCGGACAAGGGCAAAGAGGGGCGGACAAGGGCAAAGAGGGGCGGACAAGGGCAAAGAGTGGCGGACAAGGGCAAAGAGGGGCGGACAAGGGCAAAGAGGGGCGGACAAGGGCAAAGAGGGGCGGACAAGGGCAAAGAGGGGCGGACAAGGGCAAAGAGGGGCGGACAAGTGCGGAGAATATGGAACAAGGCAAAGAGGGGCGGACTAGTGCGGAGAATACGGGACAAGGGCAAAGAGGGGCGGACAAGGGCAAAGAGGGGCGGACAAGTGCGGAGTACACGGGACAAGGGCAAAGAGGGGCGGACACGGGCAAAGAGGCGCGGACACGGGCAAAGAGGGGCGGACAAGGGCAAAGAGGGGCGGACAAGGGCAAAGAGGGGCGGACAACGGTGGAGAATAAGGGACAAGGGCAAAGAGGGGCGGACAAGTGCGGAGAATACGGGACAAGGGCAAAGAGGGGCGGACAAGGGCAAAGAGGGGCGGACAAGTGCGGAGAATACGGGACAAGAGCAAAGAGGGGCAGACAAGGGCAAAGAGGGGCGGACAAGGGCAAAGAGGGGCGGACAAGGGCAAAGAGGGGCGGACAAGGGCGGAGAATACGGAACAAGGGCAAAGAGGGGCGGACAATGGCGGAGAATACGGAACAAGGGCAAAGAGGGGCGGACAAGGGCGGAGAATACGGAACAAGGGCAAAGAGGGGCGGACAAGAGCGGAGAACACGGGACAAGAGCAAAGAGGGTCGGAAAAGGGCTAATAAGGTCGGACAAGAGCGGAGAACACGGGACAAGAGCAAAGAGGGGCGGACAAGAGCGGAGAACACGGGACAAGAGCAAAGAGGGGCGGACAAGAGCGGAGAACACAGGACAAGGGCAAAGAGGGTCGGACAAGGGCAAAGAGGGTCGGACAAGGGCAAAGAGGGTCGGACAAGAGCGGAGAACACGGGACAAGAGCAAAGAGGGGCGGACAAGAGCGGAGAACATGGGACAAGGGCAAAGAGGGTCGGACAAGGGCAACGAGGGGCGGACAAGGGCAACGAGGGGCGGACAAGGGACACGAGGGGCAGACAAGGGACACGAGGGGCAGACAAGGGCAACGAGGGGCGGACTAGGGCAACGAGGGGCGGGCAAGTGCCGAGAATACGGGACAAGGGCAACGAGGGGCGGGCAAGTGCCGAGAATACGGGACAAGGGCAAAGAGGGGCGGACAAGTGCCGAGAATACGGGACAAGGGCAAAGAGGGGCGGACAAGTGCCGTGAATACGGGACAAGGGCAAAGAGGGGCGGACAAGTGCCGAGAATACGGGACAAGGGCAAAGAGGGGCGGACAAGTGCCGAGAATAAGGGACAAGGGCAAAGAGGGGCGGACAAGGGCAAAGAGGGGCGGACAAGGGCAAAGAGGGGCGGACAAGGGCAAAGAGGGGCGGACAAGGGCAAAGAGGGGCGGACAAGGGCAAAGAGGGGCGGACAAGGGCAAAGAGGGACGGACAAGGGCAAAGTGGACGGACAATGGCAAAGAGGGGCGGACAAGGGCAAATAGGGGCGGACAAGAGCGGAGAACACGGGACAAGGGCAAAGAGGGTCGGACAAGAGCGGAGAATACGGGACAAGGGCAAAGAGGTTCGGACAAGAGCGGAGAACACGGGACAAGGGCAAAGAGGGGCGGACAAGGGCAAAGAGGGTCGGACAAGAGCGGAGAACACGGGACAAGGGCAAAGAGTGTCGGACAAGCGCGGAGAACACGGGACAAGGGCAAAGAGCGTCGGACAAGAGCGGAGAACACGGGACAAGGGCAAAGAGGGGCGGACAAGGGCAAAGAGGGGCAGACAAGAGCGGAGAACACGGGACAAGGGCAAAGAGGGTCGGACAAGAGTGGAGAACACGGGACAAGGGCAAAGAGGGTCGGACAAGAGCGCAGAACACGGGACAAGGGCAAAGAGTGTCGGACAAGAGTGGAGAACACGGGACAAGGGCAAAGAGGGGCGGACAAGGGCAAAGAGGGGCGGACAAGAGCGGAGAACACGGGACAAGGGCAAAGAGGGTCGGACAAGAGCGGAGAACACGGGACAAGGGCAAAGAGGGTCGGACAAGAGCGGGGAACACGGGACAAGGGCAAAGAGGGGCGGACAAGGGCAAAGAGGGGCGGACAAGGGCAAAGAGGGGCGGACAAGGGCAAAGAGGGGCGGACAAGGGCAAAGAGGGGCGGACAAGGGCAAAGAGGGGCGGACAAGGGCAAAGAGGGGCGGACAAGGGCAAAGGGGGCGGACAAGTGCGGAGAATACGGAACAAGGGCAAAGAGGGGCGGACAAGGGCAAAGAGGTGCGGACAAGGGCAAAGAGGGTCGGACAAGGGCAAAGAGGGGCGGACAAGGGCAAAGAGGGGCGAACAAGGGCAAAGAGGGGCGGACAAGGGCAAAGAGGGGCGGACAAGGGCAAAGAGGGGCGGACAAGGGCAAAGAGGGGCGGACAAGTGCGGAGAATACGGAACAAGGGCAAAGAGGGGCGGACAAGGGCAAAGAGTGGCGGACAAGGGCAAAGAGGGGCGGACAAGTGCGGAGAATACGGGACAAGGGCAAAGAGGGGTGGACAAGGGCAAAGAGGGGCGGACAAGGGCAAAGAGGGGCGGACAAGGGCAAAGAGGGGCGGACAAGGGCAAAGAGGGGCGGACAAGGGCAAAGAGGTGCGGACAAGGGCAAAGAGGGGCGGACAAGAGCGGAGAAAACGGGACAAGGGCAAAGAGGGGCGGACAAGAGCGGAGAACACGGGACAAGGGCAAAGAGGGGCGGACAAGGGCAAAGAGGGGCGGACAAGGGCAAAGAGGGGCGGACAAGGGCAAAGAGGGGCGGACAAGGGCAAAGAGGGGCGGACAAGGGCAAAGAGGGGCGGACAAGGGCAAAGAGGGGCGGACAAGGGCAAAGAGGGGCGGACAAGGGCAAAGAGGGGCGGACAAGGGCGGAGAATACGGGACAATTGCAAAGAGGGGCGGACAAGGGCGGAGAATACGGGACAAGGACAAAGAGGGGCGGACAAGGGCGGAGAATACGGGACAAGGGCAAAGAGGGGCGGACAAGGGCGGAGAATACGGGACAAGGGCAAAGAGTGGCGGACAAGGGCTGAGAATACGGGACAAGGGCAAAGAGGGGCAGACAAGGGCAAAGAGGGGCGGACAAGGGCAAAGAGGGTCGGACAAGGGCAAAGAGGGGCGGACAAGGGCAAAGAGGGGCGGACAAGGGCAAAGAGGGGCGGACAAGGGCAAAGAGGGGCGGACAAGGGCAAAGAGGGGCGGACAAGGGCAAAGAGGGGCGGACAAGGGCAAAGAGGGGCGGACAAGGGCGGAGAATACGGGACAATTGCAAAGAGGGGCGGACAAGGGCGGAGAATACGGGACAAGGACAAAGAGGGGCGGACAAGGGAGGAGAATACGGGACAAGGGCAAAGAGGGGCGGACAAGGGCGGAGAATACGGGACAAGGCAAAGAGTGGCGGACAAGGGCGGAGAATACGGGAGAAGGGCAAAGAGGGGCGGACAAGGGCAAAGAGGGGCGGACAAAGGCCAAGAGGGGCGGACAAGGGCAAAGAGGGGCGGACAAGGGCAAAGAGGGGCGGACAAGGGCAAAGAGGGGCGGACAAGGGCCAAGAGGGGCGGACAAGGGCCAAGAGGGGCGGACAAGGGCAGAGAATACGGAACAAGGGCCAAGAGGGGCGGACAAGGGCGGAGAATACGGAACAAGGGCCAAGAGGGGCGGACAAGGGCGGAGAATACGGGACAAGGGCAAAGAGGTGCGGACAAGGGCAAAGAAGGGCGGACAAGGGCAAAGAGGGGCGGACAAGGGCAAAGAGGGGCGGACAAGGGCAAAGAGGGGCGGACAAGGGGAAAGAGGGGCGGACAAGGGCAAAGAGGGGTGGACAAGGGCGGAGAATATGGAACAAGGGCAAAGAGGGGCGGACAAGGGCGGAGAATACGGAAAAAGGGCAAAGAGGGGCGGACAAGAGCGGAGAATACGGGACAAGGGCAAAGAGGGGCGGACAAGGGCTGAGAATACGGGACAAGGGCAAAGAGGGGCGGACAAGGGCAAAGAGGGGCGGACAAGGGCAAAGAGGGGCGGACAAGGGCAAAGAGGGGCGGACAAGGGCAAAGAGGGGCGGACAAGGGCAAAGAGGGGCGGACAAGGGCAAAGAGGGGCGGACAAGGGCAAAGAGGGGCGGACAAGGGCAAAGAGGGGCGGACAAGGGCAAAGAGGGGCGGACAAGGGCGGAGAATACGGGACAATTGCAAAGAGGGGCGGACAAGGGCGGAGAATACGGGACAAGGACAAAGAGGGGCGGACAAGGGAGGAGAATACGGGACAAGGGCAAAGAGGGGCGGACAAGGGCGGAGAATACGGGACAAGGCAAAGAGTGGCGGACAAGGGCGGAGAATACGGGAGAAGGGCAAAGAGGGGCGGACAAGGGCAAAGAGGGGCGGACAAAGGCCAAGAGGGGCGGACAAGGGCAAAGAGGGGCGGACAAGGGCAAAGAGGGGCGGACAAGGGCAAAGAGGGGCGGACAAGGGCAGAGAATACGGAACAAGGGCCAAGAGGGGCGGACAAGGGCGGAGAATACGGAACAAGGGCCAAGAGGGGCGGACAAGGGCGGAGAATACGGAACAAGGGCAAAGAGGTGCGGACAAGGGCAAAGAGGGGCGGACAAGGGCAAAGAGGGGCGGACAAGGGCAAAGAGGGGCGGACAAGGGGAAAGAGGGGCGGACAAGGGGAAAGAGGGGCGGACAAGGGCAAAGAGGGGTGGACAAGGGCGGAGAATATGGAACAAGGGCAAAGAGGGGCGGACAAGGGCGGAGAATACGGAACAAGGGCAAAGAGGGGCGGACAAGGGCGGAGAATACGGGACAAGGGCAAAGAGGGGCGGTCAAGGGCGGAGAATGCGGGACAAGGGCAAAGAGGGGCGGACAGGGTCGGAGAATACGGGACAAGGGCAAAGAGGGGCGGACAGGGGCGGAGAATACGGGACAAGGGCAAAGAGGGGCGGACAAGGGCGGAGAATACGGGACAAGGGCAAAGAGGGGCGGACAAGGGCGGAGAATACGGGACAAGAGCAAAGAGGGGCGGACAAGGGCAAAGAGGGGCGGACAAGGGCAAAGAGGGGCGGACAAGGGCAAAGAGGGGCGGACAAGCGCAAAGAGGGGCGGACAAGCGCAAAGAGGGGCGGACAAGGGCAAAGAGGGGCGGACAAGGGCAAAGAGTGGCGGACAAGGGCAAAGAGGGGCGGACAAGGGCGGAGAATACGGAACAAGGCAAAGAGGGGCGGACTAGTGCGGAGAATACGGGACAAGGGCAAAGAGGGGCGGACAAGGGCAAAGAGGGGCGGACAAGTGCGGAGTATACGGGACAAGGGCAAAGAGGGGCGGACAAGGGCAAAGAGGGGCGGACAAGGGCAAAGAGGGGCGGACAAGTGCAAAGAGGGGCGGACAAGGGCAAAGAGGGGCGGACAAGGGCAAAGAGGGGCGGACAAGGGCAAAGAGGGGCGGACAACGGTGGAGAATACGGGACAAGGGCAAAGAGGGGCGGACAAGTGCGGAGAATACGGGACAAGGGCAAAGAGGGGCGGACAAGGGCAAAGAGGGGCGGACAAGTGCGGAGAATACGGGACAAGGGCAAAGAGGGGCGGACAAGGGCAAAGAGGGGCGGACAAGGGCAAAGAGGGGCGGACAAGGGCAAAGAGGGGCGGACAAGGGCAAAGAGGGACGGACAAGGGCAAAGAGGGGCGGACAAGGGCAAAGAGGGGCGGACAAGGGCAAAGAGGGGCGGACAAGGGCAAAGAGGGGCGGACAAGGGCGGAGAATACGGAACAAGGGCAAAGAGGGGCGGACAAGGGCGGAGAATACGGAACAAGGGCAAAGAGGGGCGGACAAGGGCGGAGAATACGGAACAAGGGCAAAGAGGGGCGGACAAGAGCGGAGAACACGGGACAAGAGCAAAGAGGGTCGGACAAGGGCTAAGAAGGTCGGACAAGAGCGGAGAACACGGGACAAGAGCAAAGAGGGGCGGACAAGAGCGGAGAACACGGGACAAGAGCAAAGAGGGGCGGACAAGAGCGGAGAACACAGGACAAGGGCAAAGAGGGTCGGACAAGGGCAAAGAGGGTCGGACAAGGGCAAAAGAGGGTCGGACAAGGGCAACGAGGGGCGGACAAGGGCAACGAGGGTCGGACAAGGGCAACGAGGGGCGGACAAGGGACACGAGGGGCAGACAAGGGACACGAGGGGCAGACAAGGGCAACGAGGGGCGGACAAGTGCCGAGAATACGGGACAAGGGCAACGAGGGGCGGGCAAGTGCCGAGAATACGGGACAAGGGCAAAGAGGGGCGGACAAGTGCCGAGAATACGGGACAAGGGCAAAGAGGGGCGGACAAGTGCCGAGAATACGGGACAAGGGCAAAGAGGGGCGGACAAGTGCCGAGAATACGGGACAAGGGCAAAGAGGGGCGGACAAGTACCGAGAATAAGGGACAAGGGCAAAGAGGGGCGGACAAGGGCAAAGAGGGGCGGACAAGGGCAAAGAGGGGCGGACAAGGGCAAAGAGGGGCGGACAAGGGCAAAGAGGGGATGACAAGTGCAAAGACAGGCAGATAAGGGCAAAGTGGACGGACAATGGCAAAGAGGGGCGGACAAGGGCAAATAGGGGCAGACAAGAGCGGAGAACACGGGACAAGGGCAAAGAGGGTCGGACAAGAGCGGAGAATACGGGACAAGGGCAAAGAGGTTCGGACAAGAGCGGAGAACACGGGACAAGGGCAAAGAGGGGCGGACAAGGGCAAAGAGGGTCGGACAAGAGCGGAGAACACGGGACAAGGGCAAAGAAGGTCGGACAAGCGCGGAGAACACGGGACAAGGGCAAAGAGGGGCGGAGAAGGGCAAAGAGGGTCGGACAAGAGCGGAGAACACGGGACAAGGGCAAAGAGGGTCGGACAAGAGCGGAGAACACGGGACAAGGGCAAAGAGCGTCGGACAAGAGCGGAGAACGCGGGACAAGGGCAAAGAGGGGCGGACAAGGGCAAAGAGGGGCAGACAAGAGCGGAGAACACGGGACAAGGGCAAAGAGGGTCGGACAAGAGCGGAGAACACGGGACAAGGGCAAAGAGGGTCGGACAAGAGCGCAGAACACGGGACAAGGGCAAAGAGGGTCGGACAAGAGCGGAGAACACGGGACAAGGGCAAAGAGGGGCGGACAAGGGCAAAGAGGGGCGGACAAGAGCGGAGAACACGGGACAAGGGCAAAGAGGGTCGGACAAGAGCGGAGAACACGGGACAAGGGCAAAGAGGGTCGGACAAGAGCGGGGAACACGGGACAAGGGCAAAGAGGGGCGGACAAGGGCAAAGAGGGGCGGACAAGGGCAAAGAGGGGCGGACAAGGGCAAAGAGGGGCGGACAAGGGCAAAGAGGGGCGGACAAGGGCAAAGAGGGGCGGACAAGGGCAAAGAGGGGCGGACAAGTGCGGAGAATACGGAACAAGGGCAAAGAGGGGCGGACAAGGGCAAAGAGGGTCGGACAAGGGCAAAGAGGGGCGGACAAGTGCAAAGAGGGGCGGACAAGGGCAAAGAGGGGCGGACAAGGGCAAAGAGGGGCAGACAAGGGCAAAGAGGGGCGGACAAGTGCGGAGAATGCGGACAAGGGCAAAGAGGGGCGGACAAGTGCGGAGAATACGGAACAAGGGCAAAGAGGGGCGGACAAGGGCAAAGAGTGGCGGACAAGGGCAAAGAGGGGCGGACAAGTGAGGAGAATACGGGACAAGGGCAAAGAGGGGCGGACAAGGGCAAAGAGGGGCGGACAAGGGCAAAGAGGGGCGGACAAGGGCAAAGAGGGGCGGACAAGTGCGGAGACTACGGAACAAGGGCACAGAGGGGCGGACAAGGGCGGAGAATACGGAACAAGGGCAAAGAGGGGCGGACAAGGGCGGAGAATACGGGACAAGGGCAAAGAGGGGCGGACAAGGGCGGAGAATACGGAACAAGGGCCAAGAGGGGCGGACAAGGGCGGAGAATACGGAACAAGGGAAAAGAGGGGCGGACAAGGGCAAAGAGGGGCGGACAAGGGCAAAGAGGGGCGGACAAGGGCAAAGAGGGGCGGACAAGGGCAAAGAGGGGCGGACAAGGGCAAAGAGGGGCGGACAAGGGCGGAGAATACGGAACAAGGGCCAAGAGGGGCGGACAAGGGCGGAGAATACGGAACAAGGGCAAAGAGGGGCGGACAAGGGCAAAGAGGGGCGGACAAGGGCAAAGAGGGGCGGACAAGGGCAAAGAGGGGCGGACAAGGGCAAAGAGGGGCGGACAAGTGCGGAGACTACGGAACAAGGGCACAGAGGGGCGGACAAGGGCGGAGAATACGGAACAAGGGCAAAGAGGGGCGGACAAGGGCGGAGAATACGGGACAAGGGCAAAGAGGGGCGGTCAAGGGCGGAGAATACGGGACAAGGGCAAAGAGGGGCGGACAGGGGCGGAGAATACGGGACAAGGGCAAAGAGGGGCGGACAGGGGCGGAAAATACGGGACAAGGGCAAAGAGGGGCGGACAAGGGCGGAGAATACGGGACAAGGGCAAAGAGGGGCGGACAAGGGCGGAGAACATGGGACAAGGGCAAAGAGGGGCGGACAAGGGCAAAGAGGGGCGGACAAGGGCAAAGAGGGGCGGACAAGGGCAAAGAGGGGCGGACAAGGGCAAAGAGGGGCGGACAAGGGCAAAGGGGGCGGACAAGGGCAAACAGGGGCGGACAAGGGCAAAGAGGGGCGGACAAAGGCAAAGAGGGGCGGACAAGGGCAAAGAGGGGCGGACAAGGGCAAAGAGGGGCGGACAAGGGCAAAGAGGGGCGGACAAGGGCAAAGAGGGGCGGACAAGGGCAAAGAGGGGCGGACAAGGGCAAAGAGGGGCGGACAACGGTGGAGAATACGGGACAAGGGCAAAGAGGGGCGGACAAGTGCGGAGAATACGGGACAAGGGCAAAGAGGGGCGGACAAGGGCAAAGAGGGGCGGACAAGTGCGGAGAATACGGGACAAGGGCAAAGAGGGGCGGACAAGGGCAAAGAGGGGCGGACAAGGGCAAAGAGGGGCGGACAAGGGCAAAGAGGGGCGGACAAGGGCAAAGAGGGGCGGACAAGGGCAAAGAGGGACGGACAAGAGCAAAGAGGGGCGGACAAGGGCAAAGAGGGGCGGACAAGGGCAAAGAGGGGCGGACAAGGGCAAAGAGGGGCGGACAAGGGCAAAGAGGGGCGGACAAGGGCGGAGAATACGGAACAAAGGCAAAGAGGGGCGGACAAGGGCGGAGAATACGGAACAAGGGCAAAGAGGGGCGGACAAGGGCGGAGAATACGGAACAAGGGCAAAGAGGGGCGGACAAGAGCGGAGAACACGGGACAAGAGCAAAGAGGGTCGGACAAGGGCTAAGAAGGTCGGACAAGAGCGGAGAACACGGGACAAGAGCAAAGAGGGGCGGACAAGAGCGGAGAACACGGGACAAGAGCAAAGAGGGGCGGACAAGAGCGGAGAACACAGGACAAGGGCAAAGAGGGTCGGACAAGGGCAAAGAGGGTCGGACAAGGGCAAAGAGGGTCGGACAAGAGCGGAGAACACGGGACAAGAGCAAAGAGGGGCGGACAAGTGCGGAGAACATGGGACAAGGGCAAAGAGGGTCGGACAAGGGCAACGAGGGGCGGACAAGGGCAACGAGGGGCGGACAAGGGCAACGAGGGGCGGACAAGGGCAACGAGGGGCGGACAAGGGCAACGAGGGGCGGACAAGGGACACGAGGGGCAGACAAGGGACACGAGGGGCAGACAAGGGCAACGAGGGGCGGACAAGTGCCGAGAATACGGGACAAGGGCAACGAGGGGCGGGCAAGTGCCGAGAATACGGGACAAGGGCAAAGAGGGGCGGACAAGTGCCGAGAATACGGGACAAGGGCAAAGAGGGGCGGACAAGTGCCGAGAATACGGGACAAGGGCAAAGAGGGGCGGACAAGTGCCGAGAATACGGGACAAGGGCAAAGAGGGGCGGACAAGTACCGAGAATAAGGGACAAGGGCAAAGAGGGGCGGACAAGGGCAAAGAGGGGCGGACAAGGGCAAAGAGGGGCGGACAAGGGCAAAGAGGGGCGGACAAGGGCAAAGAGGGGCGGACAAGGGCAAAGAGGGGATGACAAGTGCAAAGACAGGCAGATAAGGGCAAAGTGGACGGACAATGGCAAAGAGGGGCGGACAAGGGCAAATAGGGGCAGACAAGAGCGGAGAACACGGGACAAGGGCAAAGAGGGTCGGACAAGAGCGGAGAATACGGTACAAGGGCAAAGAGGTTCGGACAAGAGCGGAGAACACGGGACAAGGGCAAAGAGGGGCGGACAAGGGCAAAGAGGGTCGGACAAGAGCGGAGAACACGGGACAAGGGCAAAGAAGGTCGGACAAGCGCGGAGAACACGGGACAAGGGCAAAGAGGGGCGGAGAAGGGCAAAGAGGGTCAGACAAGAGCGGAGAACACGGGACAAGGGCACAGAGGGGCGGACAAGGGCGGAGAATACGGAACAAGGGCAAAGAGGGGCGGACAAGGGCGGAGAATACGGGACAAGGGCAAAGAGGGGCGGACAAGGGCGGAGAATACGGAACAAGGGCCAAGAGGGGCGGACAAGGGCGGAGAATACGGAACAAGGGCAAAGAGGGGCGGACAAGGGCAAAGAGGGGCGGACAAGGGCAAAGAGGGGCGGACAAGGGCAAAGAGGGGCGGACAAGGGCAAAGAGGGGCGGACAAGGGCAAAGAGGGGCGGACAAGGGCAAAGAGGGGCGGACAAGGGCGGAGAATACGGAACAAGGGCCAAGAGGGGCGGACAAGGGCGGAGAATACGGAACAAGGGCAAAGAGGGGCGGACAAGGGCAAAGAGGGGCGGACAAGGGCAAAGAGGGGCGGACAAGGGCAAAGAGGGGCGGACAAGGGCAAAGAGGGGCGGACAAGGGCAAAGAGGGGCGGACAAGTGCGGAGACTACGGAACAAGGGCACAGAGGGGCGGACAAGGGCGGAGAATACGGAACAAGGGCAAAGAGGGGCGGACAAGGGCGGAGAATACGGGACAAGGGCAAAGAGGGGCGGTCAAGGGCGGAGAATACGGGTCAAGGGCAAAGAGGGGCGGACAGGGGCGGAGAATACGGGACAAGGGCAAAGAGGGGCGGACAGGGGCGGAGAATACGGGACAAGGGCAAAGAGGGGCGGACAAGGGCGGAGAATACGGGACAAGGGCAAAGAGGGGCGGACAAGGGCGGAGAACATGGGACAAGGGCAAAGAGGGGCGGACAAGGGCAAAGAGGGGCGGACAAGGGCAAAGAGGGGCGGACAAGGGCAAAGAGGGGCGGACAAGGGCAAAGAGGGGCGGACAAGGGCAAAGAGGGGCGGACAAGGGCAAAGAGGGGCGGACAAGGGCAAAGGGGGCGGACAAGGGCAAAGAGGGGTGGACAAGGGCAAAGAGGGGCGGACAAAGGCAAAGAGGGGCGGACAAGGGCAAAGAGGGGCGGACAAGGGCAAAGAGGGGCGGACAAGGGCAAAGAGGGGCGGACAAATGCAAAGAGGGGCGGACAAGTGCGGAGAATACGGGACAATTGCAAAGAGGGGCGGACAAGGGCGGAGAATACGGGACAAGGGCAAAGAGGGGCGGACAAGGGCGGAGAATACGGGACAAGGGCAAAGAGGGGCGGACAAGGGCGGAGAATACGGGACAAGGGCAAAGAGGGGCGGACAAGGGCGGAGAATACGGGACAAGGGCAAAGAGGGGCGGACAAGGGCAAAGAGGGGCGGACAAGGGCAAAGAGGGGCGGACAAGTTCAAAGAGGGGCGGACAAGAGCAAAGAGGGGCGGACAAGGGCAAAGAGGGGCGGACAAGGGCAAAGAGGGGCGGACAAGGGCGGAGAATACGGAACAAGGGCAAAGAGGGGCGGACAAGAGCAGAGAACACGGGCAAGAGCAAAGAGGGTCGGACAAGGGCTAAGAAGGTCGGACAAGAGCGGAGAACACGGGACAAGAGCAAAGAGGGTCGGACAAGAGCGGAGAACACGGGACAAGAGCAAAGAGGGGCGGACAAGAGCGGAGAACACGGGACAAGGGCAAAGAGGGTCGGACAAGGGCAAAGAGGGTCGGACAAGGGCAAAGAGGGTCGGACAAGAGCGGAGAACACGGGACAAGAGCAAAGAGCGGGGGACAAGAGCGGAGAACGCGGGACAAGAGCAAAGAGGGGCGGACAAAAGCGGAGAACATGGGACAAGGGCAACGAGGGGCGGACAAGGGCAACGAGGGGCGGACAAGGGCAACGAGGGGCGGACAAGGGCAACGAGGGGCGGACAAGGGCGGAGAATACGGAACAAGGGCAAAGAGGGGCGGACAAGGGCGGAGAATACGGAACAAGGGCAAAGAGGGGCGGACAAGGGCGGAGAATACGGAACAAGGGCAAAGAGGGGCGGACAAGAGCGGAGAACACGGGACAAGAGCAAAGAGGGTCGGACAAGGGCTAAGAAGGTCGGACAAGAGCGGAGAACACGGGACAAGAGCAAAGAGGGGCGGACAAGAGCGGAGAACACGGGACAAGGGCAAAGAGGGTCGGACAAGGGCAAAGAGGGTCGGACAAGGGCAAAGAGGGTGGGACAAGAGCGGAGAACACGGGACAAGAGCAAGGAGGGGCGGACAAGAGCGGAGAACACGGGACAAGAGCAAAGAGGGGCGGACAAAAGCGGAGAACATGGGACAAGGGCAACGAGGGGCGGACAAGGGCAACGAGGGGCGGACAAGGGCAACGAGTGGCGGACAAGGGCAACGAGGTGCGGACAAGGGCAACGAGGGGCGGACAAGGGCAACGAGGGGCGGACAAGGGCAACGAGGGGCGGACAAGGGCAACGAGGGGCGGACAAGTGCCGAGAATACGGGACAAGGGCAAAGAGGGGCGGACAAGTGCCGAGAATACGGGACAAGGGCAAAGAGGGGCGGAAAAGGGCAAAGAGGGGCGGACAAGGGCAAAGAGGGGCGGACAAGGGCAAAGAGGGGCGGACAAGGGCAAAGAGGGGCGGACAAGGGCAAAGAGGGGCGGACAAGTACGGAGAGTATGGGACAAGCGTAAAGAGGGGATGACAAGAGCAAAGACAGGCAGATAAGGGCAAAGTGGGCCGACAAGGGCAAAGAGGGGCGGACAAGGGCAAATAGGGGCGGACAAGAGCGGAGAACACGGGACAAGGGCAAAGAGGGTCGGACAAGAGCGGAGAACACGGGACAAGGGCAAAGAGGGTCGGACAAGAGCGGAGAACACGGGACAAGGGCAAAGAGGGGCGGACAAGGGCAAAGAGGGGCAGACAAGAGCGGAGAACACGGGACAAGGGAAAAGAGGGTCGGACAAGAGCGGAGAACACGGGACAAGGGCAAAGAGGGTCGGACAAGAGCGCAGAACACGGGACAAGGGCAAAGAGGGTCGGACAAGAGCGGAGAACACAGGACAAGGGCAAAGAGGGGCGGACAAGGGCAAAGAGGGGCGGACAAGAGCGGAGAACACGGGACAAGGGCAAAGAGGGTCGGACAAGGGCGGAGAACACGGGACAAGGGCAAAGAGTGTCGGACAAGAGCGGGGAACAAGGGACAAGGGCAAAGAGGGGCGGACAAGGGCAAAGAGGGGCGGAAAAGGGCAAAGAGGGGCGGACAAGGGCAAAGAGGGGCGGACAAGGGCAAAGAGGGGCGGACAAGGGCAAAGAGGGGCGGACAAGGGTAAAGAGGGGCGGACAAGGGCAAAGAGGGGCGGACAAGTGCGGAGAATGCGGACAAGGGCAAAGAGGGGCGGACAAGTGCGGAGAATACGGAACAAGGGCAAAGAGGGGCGGACAAGGGCAAAGAGGGGCGGACAAGGGCAAAGAGGGGCGGACAAGTGCGGAGAATACGGGACAAGGGCAAAGAGGGGCGGACAAGGGCAAACAGGGGCGGACAAGGGCAAAGAGGGGCGGACAAGTGCGGAGAATGCGGACAAGGGCAAAGAGGGGCGGACAAGTGCGGAGAATACGGAAAAAGGGCAAAGAGGGGCGGACAAGGGCAAAGAGGGGCGGACAAGGGCAAAGAGGGGCGGACAAGGGCAAAGAGGGGCGGACAAGTGCGGAGAATACGGGACAAGGGCAAAGAGGGGCGGACAAGGGCAAAGAGGGGCGGACAAGGGCAAAGAGGGGCGGACAAGGGCAAAGAGGGGCGGACAAGGGCAAAGAGGGGCGGACAAGGGCAAAGAGGGGCGGACAAGGGCAAAGAGGGGCGGACAAGAGCGGAGAACACGGGACAAGGGCCAAGAGGGGCGGACAAGAGCGGAGAACACGGGACAAGGGCAAAGAGGGGCGGACAAGAGCGGAGAACACGGGACAAGGGCAAAGAGGGGCGGACAAGAGCGGAGAACACGGGACAAGGGCAAAGAGGGGCGGACAAGAGCGGAGAACACGGGACAAGGGCAAAGAGGGGCGGACAAGAGCGGAGAACACGGGACAAGGGCAAAGAGGGGCGGACAAGGGCAAAGAGGGGCGGACAAGGGCAAAGGGGGGCGGACAAGGGCAAAGGGGGGCGGACAAGGGCAAAGAGGGGCGGACAAGGGCAAAGAGGGGCGGACAAGTGCGGAGAATGCGGACAAGGGCCAAGAGGGGCGGACAAGGGCGGAGAATACGGAACAAGGGCAAAGAGGGGCGGACAAGGGCAAAGAGGGGCGGACAAGGGCAAAGAGGGGCGGACAAGGGCAAAGAGGGGCGGACAAGGGCGGAGAATACGGAACAAGGGCCAAGAGGGGCGGACAAGGGCGGAGAATACGGAACAAGGGCAAACAGGGGCGGACAAGGGCAAAGAGGGGCGGACAAGGGCAAAGAGGGGCGGACAAGGGCAAAGAGGGGCGGACAAGTGCGGAGAATACGGAACAAGGGCACAGAGGGGCGGACAAGGGCGGAGAATACGGAACAAGTGCAAAGAGGGGCGGACAAGGGCGGAGAATACGGGACAAGGGCAAAGAGGGGCGGTCAAGGGCGGAGAATACGGGACAAGGGCAAAGAGGGGCGGACAAGGGCGGAGAATACGGGACAAGGGCAAAGAGGGGCGGACAGGGGCGGAGAATACGGGACAAGGGCAAAGAGGGGCGGACAAGGGCGGAGAACATGGGACAAGGGCAAAGAGGGGCGGACAAGGGCAAAGAGGGGCGGACAAGGGCAAAGAGGGGCGGACAAGGGCAAAGAGGGGCGGACAGGGGCGGAGAATACGGGACAAGGGCAAAGAGAGGCGGACAAGTGCGGAGAACACGGGACAAGGGCAAAGAGTGGCAGACAAGGGCGGAGAACATGGGACAAGGGCACAGAGGGGCGGACAAGGGCGGAGAACACGGGACAAGGGCAAAGAGGGGCGGACAAGGGCAAAGAGGGGCGGACAAGGGCAAAGAGGGGCGGACAAGGGCAAAGAGGGGCGGACAAGGGCAAAGAGGGGCGGACAAGGGCAAAGAGGGGCGGACAAGGGCAAAGAGGGGCGGACAAGGGCGGATAACACGGAACAAGGGCAAAGAGGGGTGGATAATTGCGGAGAACACGGGACAAGGGCAAAGAGAGGCGGACAAGGGCAAAGAGGGGCGGACAAGGGCAAAGAGGGGCGGACAAGGGCAAAGAGGGGCGGACAAGGGCAAAGAGGGGCGGACAAGAGCGGAGAATAGGGGACAAGGGCAAAGAGGGGCGGACAAGAGCGGAGAACACAGGACAAGAGCAAAGAGGGGCGGACAAGAGCGGAGAACACGGGACAAGGGCAAAGAGGGGCGGACAAGGGCAAAGAGGGGCGGACAAGGGCAAAGAGGGGCGGACAAGGGCAAAGAGGGGCGGACAAGAGCGGAGAACACGGGACAAGAGCAAAGAGGGTCGGACAAGAGCGGAGAACACGGGACAAGGGCAAAGAGGGGCGGACAAGGGCAAAGAGGGGCGGACAAGGGCAAAGAGGGGCGGACAAGGGCAAAGAGGGGCGGACAAGGGCAAAGAGGGGCGGACAAGGGCAAAGAGGGGCGGACAAGGGCAAAGAGGGGCGGACAAGGGCAAAGAGGGGCGGACAAGGGCAAAGAGGGGCGGACAAGAGCGGATAACACGTGACAAGGGCAAAGAGGGGCGGACAATTGCGGAGAACACGGGACAAGGGCAAAGAGGGGCGGACAAGGGCAAAGAGGGGCGGACAAGGGCAAAGAGGGGCGGACAAGAGCGGAGAATACGGGACAAGGGCAAAGAGGGGCGGACAAGAGCGGAGAACACGGGACAAGGGCAAAGAGGGGCGGACAAGAGCGGAGAACACGGGACAAGGGCAAAGAGGGGCAGCCAAGGGCAAAGAGGGGCGGCCAAGGGCAAAGAGGGGCGGCCAAGGGCAAAGAGGGGCGGCCAAGGGCAAAGAGGGGCGGCCAAGGGCAAAGAGGGGCGGTCAAGGGCAAAGAGGGGCGGCCAAGGGCAAAGAGGGGCGGCCAAGGGCAAAGAGGGGCGGCCAAGGGCAAAGAGGGGCGGCCAAGGGCAAAGAGGGGCGGCCAAGTGCGGAGAACACGGGACAAGAGCAAAGAGGGGTGGGCAAGAGCGGAGAACACGGGACAAGAGCAAAGAGGGGCGGACAAGAGCGGAGAACACGGGACAAGAGCAAAGAGGGTCGGACAAGGGCAAAGAAGTACGGACAAGACCGGAGAACACGGGACAAGAGCAAACAGGGGCGGACAAGAGCGGAGAACACGGGACAAGAGCAAAGAGGGGCGGACAAGGCGGAGAACACGGGACAAGGGCAAAGAGGGGCGGACAAAAGCGGAGAATACGGGACAAGGGCAACGAGGGGCGGACAAGGGCAACGAGGGGCGGACAAGGGCAACGAGGGGCGGACAAGGGCAACGAGGGGCGGACAAGTGCCGAGAATACGGGACAAGGTCAAAGAGGGGCGGACAAGTGCCGAGAATACGGGACAAGGGCAAAGAGGGGCGGACAAGTGCCGAGAATACGGGACAAGTGCAAAGAGGGGCGGACAAGTGCCGAGAATACGGGACAAGGGCAAAGAGGGGCGGACAAGTGCCGAGAATACGGGACAAGGGCAAAGAGGGGCGGACAAGTGCCGAGAATACGGGACAAGGGCAAAGAGTGGCGGACAAGTGCCGAGAATACGGGACAAGGGCAAAGAGGGGCGAACAAGTGCCGAGAATACGGGACAAGGGCAAAGAGCGGCGGAAAAGTGCCGAGAATACGGGACAATGGCAAAGAGAGGCGGACAAGTGCGGAGAACACGGGACAAGGGCAAAGAGTGGCGGACAAGGGCGGAGAACATGGGACAAGGGCACAGAGGGGCGGACAAGGGCGGAGAACACGGGACAAGGGCAAAGAGGGGCGGACAAGGGCAAAGAGGGGCGGACAAGGGCAAAGAGGGGCGGACAAGGGCAAAGAGGGGCGGACAAGGGCAAAGAGGGGCGGACAAGGGCAAAGAGGGGCGGACAAGGGCAAATAGGGGCGGACAAGGGCAAAGAGGGGCTGACAAGGGCGGATAACACGGAACAAGGGCAAAGAGGGGTGGATAATTGCGGAGAACACGGGACAAGGGCAAAGAGGGGCGGACAAGGGCAAAGAGGGGCGGACTAGGGCAAAGAGGGGCGGACAAGGGCGGAGAATAGGGGACAAGGGCAAAGAGGGGCGGACAAGAGCGGAGAACACGGGACAAGAGCAAAGAGGGGCGGAGAAGAGCGGAGAACACGGGACAAGGGCAAAGAGGGGCGGACAAGAGCGGAGAACACGGGACAAGGGCAAAGAGGGGCGGACAAGGGCAAAGAGGGGCGGACAAGGGCAAAGAGGGGCGGACAAGGGCAAAGAGGGGCGGACAAGGGCAAAGAGGGACGGACAAGGGCAAAGAGGGGCGGACAAGGGCAAAGAGGGGCGGACAAGAGCGGATAACACGTGACAAGGGCAAAGAGGGGCGGATAATTGCGGAGAACACGGGACAAGGGCAAAGAGGGGCGGACAAGGGCAAAGAGGGGCGGACAAGGGCAAAGAGGGGCGGACAAGGGCAAAGAGGGGCGGACAAGGGCAAAGAGGGGCGGACAAGAGCGGAGAATACGGGACAAGGGCAAAGAGGGGCGGACAAGAGCGGAGAACACGGGACAAGGGCAAAGAGGGGCGGACAAGAGCGGAGAACACGGGACAAGGGCAAAGAGGGGCAGCCAAGGGCAAAGAGGGGCGGCCAAGGGCAAAGAGGGGCGGACAAGGGCAAAGAGGGGCGGCCAAGGGCAAAGAGGGGCGGCCAAGGGCAAAGAGGGGCGGCCAAGGGCAAAGAGGGGCGGCCAAGGGCAAAGAGGGGCGGCCAAGTGCGGAGAACACGGGACAAGAGCAAAGAGGGGCGGACAAGAGCGGAGAACACGGGACAAGAGCAAAGAGGGGCGGACAAGAGCGGAGAACACGGGACAAGAGCAAAGAGGGTCGGACAAGGGCAAAGAAGTACGGACAAGTCCGGAGAACACGGGACAAGAGCAAACAGGGGCGGACAAGAGCGGAGAACACGGGACAAGAGCAAAGAGGGGCGGACAAGGCGGAGAACACGGGACAAGGGCAAAGAGGGGCGGACAAGGGCAAAGAGGGTCGGACAAGGGCAAAGAGGGGCGGACAAGTGCGGAGAACACGGGACAAGTGCAAAGAGGGGCGGACAAAAGCGGAGAATACGGGACAAGTGCTACGAGGGGCGGACAAGGGCAACGAGGGGCGGACAAGGGCAACGAGGGGCGGACAAGGGCAACGAAGGGCGGACAAGTGCCGAGAATACGGGACAAGGGCAAAGAGGGGCGGACAAGTGCCGAGAATACGGGACAAGGGCAAAGAGGGGCGGACAAGTGCCGAGAATACGGGACAAGGGCAAAGAGGGGCGGACAAGTGCCGAGAATACGGGACAAGGGCAAAGAGGGGCGGACAAGTGCCGAGAATACGGGACAAGGGTAAAGAGGGGCGGACAAGTGCCGAGAATACGGGACAAGGGCAAAGAGGGGTGAACAAGTGCCGAGAATACGGGACAAGGGCAAAGAGCGGCGGAAAAGTGCCGAGAATACGGGACAAGGGCAAAGAGCGGCGGAAAAGTGCCGAGAATACGGGACAAGGGCAAAGAGGGGCGGAAAAGTGCCGAGAATACGGGACAAGGGCAAAGAGCGGCGGAAAAGTGCCGAGAATACGGGACAAGGGCAAAGAGGAGCGGACAGGGGCGGAGAACACGGGACAAGGGCAAAGAGGGGCGGACAAGGGCGGAGAACACGGGACAAGGGCAAAGAGGGGCGGACAAGTTCGGAGAACACTGGACAAGGGCAAAGAGTGGCGGACAAGTGCGGAGAACACGGGACAAGGGCAAAGAGGGGCGGAGAAGGGCGGAGAACACGGGACAAGGGCAAAGAGGGGCGGACAAGGGCAAAGAGGGGCGGACAAGGGCAAAGAGGGGCCGACAAGGACAAAGAGGGGCCGACAAGGGCAAAGAGGGGCCGACAAGGGCAAAGAGGGGCCGACAAGGGCAAAGAGGGGCCGACAAGGGCAAAGAGGGGCCGACAAGGGCAAAGAGGGGCCGACAAGGGCAGAGAACACGGGACAAGGGCAAAGAGGGGCGGAGAAGGGCGGAGAACACGGGACAAGGGCAAAGAGGGGCGGACAAGGGCAAAGAGGGGCGGACAAGGGCAAAGAGGGGCGGACAAGGGCAAAGAGGGACGGACAAGGGCAAAGAGGGGCGGACAAGGGCAAAGAGGGGCGGACAAGGGCAAAGAGGGGCCGACAAGGGCAAAGAGGGGCGGACAAGGGCAACGAGGGGCGGACAAGGGCAACGAGGGGCGGACAAGTGCCGAGAATACGGGACAAGGTCAAAGAGGGGCGGACAAGTGCCGAGAATACGGGACAAGGGCAAAGAGGGGCGGACAAGTGCCGAGAATACGGGACAAGGGCAAAGAGGGGCGGACAAGTGCCGAGAATACGGGACAAGGGCAAAGAGGGGCGGACAAGTGCCGAGAATACGGGACAAGGGCAAAGAGGGGCGGACAAGTGCCGAGAATACGGGACAAGGGCAAAGAGGGGCGGACAAGTGCCGAGAATACGGGACAAGGGCAAAGAGGGGCGGACAAGTGCCGAGAATACGGGACAAGGGCAAAGAGGGGCGGACAAGTGCCGAGAATACGGGACAAGGGCAAAGAGGGGCGGAAAAGTGCCGAGAATACGGGACAAGGGCAAAGAGGTGCGGAAAAGTGCCGAGAATACGGGACAAGGGCAAAGAGGGG
The DNA here is from genome assembly GCF_032191515.1 of Phaenicophaeus curvirostris. NCBI lineage: Eukaryota > Metazoa > Chordata > Aves > Cuculiformes > Cuculidae > Phaenicophaeus > Phaenicophaeus curvirostris. Next base: position 63,096 of record NW_027206857.1, on the reverse strand, counting down.
CGGACAAAGGCAAAGAGGGGCGGACAAGGGCAAAGAGGGGCGGACAAGGGCAAAGAGGGGCGGACAAGGGCAAAGAGGGGCGGACAAGGGCAAAGAGGGGCGGACAAGGGCAAAGAGGGGCGGACAAGTGCGGAGAACACGGGACAAGGCCAAAGAGGGTCGGACAAGTGCGGAGAACATGGGACAAGGGCAAAGATGGTCGGACAAGAGCGGAGAACACGGGACAAGGGCAAAGAGGGGCGGACAAGGGCAAAGAGTTGCGGACAAGGGCGGAGAAGACGGGACAAGGGCAAAGAGGGTCGGACAAGCGCGGAGAACACGGGACAAGGGCAAAGAGGGTCGGACAAGGGCAAAGAGGGTCGGACAAGAGCGGAGAACACGGGACAAGGGCAAAGAGTGTCGGACAAGAGCGGAGAACAAGGGACAAGGGCAAAGAGGGGCGGACAAGGGCAAAGAGGGTCGGACAAGAGCGGAGAACACGGGACAAGGGCAAAGAGGGTCGGACAAGAGCGGAGAACACGGGACAAGGGCAAAGAGGGTCGGACAAGAGCGGAGAACACGGGACAAGGGCAAAGAGGGGCGGACAAGGGCAAAGAGGGGCGGACAAGGGCAAAGAGGGGGGGACAAGGGCAAAGAGGGGGGGACAAGGGCAAAGAGGGGGGGACAAGGGCAAAGAGGGGGGGACAAGGGCAAAGAGAGGGGGACAAGGGCAAAGAGGGGGGGACAAGGGCAAAGAGGGGGGGACAAGGGCAAAGAGGGGGGGACAAGGGCAAAGAGGGGCGGACAAGTGCGGAGAAAACGGGACAAGGGAAAACAGGGTCGGACAAGGGCAAAGACAGTCGGGCAAGTGCAAAGAGGGCAGACAAAGTCAAAGAGGGGCGGACAAGGGCAAGGAGATGCGGACAAGGGCAAGGAGGGGCGGACAAGGGCAAAGAGGGGCAGAAAAAGTCAAGGAGGGGCGGACAAGTGCAAAGAGGGTCGGACAATTGCTGAGAATACTGGTCAAGGGCAAATTGGGGCGGACAAGGGCAAAGAGGGGCGGACAAGGGCAAAGAGGGGCGGACAAGGGCAAAGAGGGGCGGACAAGGGAAATGAGGGGCGGACAAGTGCGGAGAATACGGGACAAGGGCAAAGAGGGGCGGACAAGGGCAAAGAGGGGCGGACAAGGGCAAAGAGGGGCGGACAAGTGCGGAGAATACGGGACAAGGGCAAAGAGGGGCGGACAAGGGCAAAGAGGGGCGGACAAGGGCAAAGAGGGGCGGACAAGGGCAAAGAGGGGCGGACAAGGGCAAAGAGGGGCGGACAAGGGCAAAGAGGGGCGGACAAGGGCAAAGAGGGGCGGACAAGGGCAAAGAGGGGCGGACAAGGGCAAAGAGGGGCGGACAAGGGCAAAGAGGGGCGGACAAGGGCAAAGAGGGGCGGACAAGGGCAAAGAGGGGCGGACAAGGGCAAAGAGGGGCGGACAAGGGCAAAGAGGGGCGGACAAGGGCAAAGAGGGGCGGACAAGGGCAAAGAGGGGCGGACAAGGGCAAAGAGGGGCGGACAAGGGCAAAGAGGGGCGGACAAGGGCAAAGAGGGGCGGACAAAGGCAAAGAGGGGCGGACAAAGGCAAAGAGGGGCGGACAAAGGCAAAGAGGGGCGGACAAACGCAAAGAGGGGCGGACAAAGGCAAAGAGGGGCGGACAAAGGCAAAGAGGGGCAGAAAAGGGCATGGAGGGGCGGACAAGTGCGGAGAATACAGGACAAGGGCAAAGAGGGGCGGACAAGGTTGGAGAATACAGGACAAGTGTAAAGAGGGTCAGACAAGGGTAAAGAGGGACGGACAATGGCTACGAGGGGCGGACAAGTGCGGAGAATACGGGACAAGGGCAAAGAGGGGCGGAGAAGGGCAAAGAGGGGCGGAAAAACGCAAACAGGGGTGGACAAGTGCGGAGAATACGGGAAACAGGCAAAGAGGGGCAGACAAAGACAAAGAGGGGCAGAAAAGTGTAAAGAGGGGCAGACAACTGCGGAGAATGCGGGACAAGGGCAAAGGTGGGCGGAGAAGGGAAGAGAATACGGGACAAGGGCAAAGAGGGGCGGAGAAGTTCAAAGAGGGGCGGAGAAGTTCACAGAGGGGCGGAGAAGTTCACAGAGGGCGGAGAAGTTCACAGAGGGGCAGAGAAGTTCACAGAGGGGCGGAGAAGTTCAAAGAGGGGCGGAGAAGTTCAAAGAGGGGCGGAGAAGTTCAAAGAGGGGCGGAGAAGTTCAAAGAGGGGCGGAGAATACAGGACAAAGACAAAGAGGTGAGGACAAGGGCAAAGAGGGGCGGAAAAGGGCAAAGAGGTACGGAAAAGGGCAAAGAGGGGCGGAAAAGGGCAAAGAGGGGCGGAAAAGGGCAAAGAGGGGCAGAAAAGGGCAAAGAGGGGCAGAAAAGGGCAAAGAGGGGCGGACAAGAGAGAAGAATACGGGACAAGGGCAGAGAGGGGCGGACAAGGGCAAAGAGGGGCAGACAACTGAGGAGAATACGGAAGAAGGGCAAAGAGGGGCGGACAAGGGCAAAGAGGGGCGGACAAGGGCAAAGAGGGGCGGACATGGGCAAAGAGGGGCGGACAAGGGCAAAGAGGGGCGGACAAGTGCTGAGAATACGGGACAAGGGCAAAGACGGGCGGACAAGTGCAAAGAGGGGCGAACAAGGGCAAAGAGTGGCGGACAATTGCGGACAATAAGGGACAAGGGCAAAGGGTGGCCGACAAGGGCAAAATGGGGCGGACAAGTGCGGAGAATACGGGACAAGGGCAAAGAGGGGCGGACAATGGCAAAGAGGGGCGGAAAATTGCAAAGATTTGCGGGCAAGGGCAAAGAAGGTTGCACAAATATAAAGAGGGACGGAGAAGTTAGAAGCATACAGGACAAGAGCAAAGAGGGACGGAGAAGTGCGGAGAATATGGGACAAGGGCAAAGAGGGGCGGACAAAGGCAAAGAGGGGCGGAAAATTGCGGAGAATACGGGAAAAGGGTAAAGGGGGGCGGACAAGGGGAAATAGGGGCGGACATGGGCAAAGAGTGGCGGACAAGGGCAAAGAGGCGCGGACAAGGGCAAAGAGGGGCGGACAAGGGCAAAGAGGGGCGGACAAGGGCAAAGAGGGGCGGACAAGTGCGGAGAATACGGGAAAAGGGCAAAGAGGGGCGGACAAGGGCAAAGAGGGTTGCACAATTGCAAAGAGGGACGGAGAAGTGCAGAGAATACGGGACAAGAGTAAAGGGGCGGAGAAGTGCGGAGAATACGGGGCAAGGGCAAAGAGGGGCGGAAAATGGCAAAGATGGGCGGACAAATGCAAAGAGGGGCAGAAAAGAGCAAAAAGATGCGGAGAAGGGCAAAGGGGGGCGGACAAGTGCAAAGAGGGGCGGAAAACTGCAAAGACGGGCAGACAAGTTCAAAGAGGGTCGGACAAGTGCGGAGAATACGGGAAAAGGGGAAAGAGGAGCGAAAAGAGCAAAGAGGTCCTGACAAGAGCGGAGAATACTGGACAAGGGCAAAGTGGGGCTGACAAGGGCGGAGAATACGGGACAAGGGCAAAGAGGTGCGGAGAAGGGCGGAGAATACGGGACAAAGTCAAAGAGAGGTGGACAAGCGCAAAAAGGGGCAGAGAATTGCGGAGAATAACGGAAAAGGGCAAAGAGGTGCGGACAAGGGCAAAGAGGTGCGGACAAGGGCAAAGAGGTGCGGACAAGGGCAAAGAGGTGCGGACAAGAGCAAAAAGGGGCGGACAAGGGTAAAGAGGGGCGGAAAAGAGTAAAGAGGGGCGGAAAAGAGTAAAGAGGGGCGGACAAGAGTAAAGAGGGGCGGACAAGGGCGGAGAATACGGGACAAGTTCAAAGCGGGTCGGACAAGGGCAAAGATGGGCTGAGAAGGGCAAAGAGGGGCGGACAAAGGCAAAGAGGGGCGGACAAAGGCAAAGAGGGGCGGACAATGGCAAAGAGGGGCGGACAAAGGCAAAGAGGGGCGGACAATGTCAAAGAGGGGCGGACAACGTCAAAGAGGATTGGACAAGTGCGCAGAATACCAGACAAGGGCAAAGAGGGGCGGACAAGGGCAAAGAGGGGCGGAAAAGGGCAAAGAGGGGCGGACAAGGGCAAAGAGGGGTGGACAAGTGCGGAGAACACGGGACAAGGGCAAAGAGGGCCGAACAAGGGCAAAGAGGGGCGGACAAGGGCAAAGAGGGGCGGACAAGGGCAAAGAGGGGCGGACAAGGGCAAAGAGGGGCGGACAAGGGCAAAGAGGGGCGGACAAGGGCAAAGAGGGGCGGACAAGGGCAAAGAGGGGCGGACAAGTGCTGAGAATACGGGACAAGGGCAAAGACGGGCGGACAAGTGCAAAGAGGGGCGGACAATTGCGGACAATAAGGGATAAGGGCAAAGGGTGGCGAACAAGGGCAAAAAGTGGCGGACAAGTGCGGAGAATACGGGACAAGGGCGAAGAGGGGCGGACAATGGCAAAGAGGGGCGGAAAAGGGCAAAGAGTTGCGGGCAAGGGCAAAGAAGGTTGCACAAATATAAAGAGGGACGGAGAAGATAAAAGCATACGGGACAAGAGCAAAGAGGGACGGAGAAGTGCGGAGAATATGGGACAAGGGCAAAGAGGGGTGGACAAGGGCAAAGAGGCGCGGACAAGGGCAAAGAGGGTTAGATAAAGGCAAGGAGGTTTGGAGAAGTGCAAAGAGGTTCGGACAGTTGCGGAGAATACGGGACAAGGGCAAAGAGGGGCGGACAAGGGAAAAGAGGGGCGGACAATGGCAAATAGTGGTGGACAAGGGCAAAGAGGGGGTGACAAGGTTAAAGAGGGGCGGACAAGGGAACAGAGGGGCGGACAAGTGCTGAGAATATGGGACAAGGGCAAAGAGGGGCAGACAAGGGGAAAGAGGGGTGAACAAGGGGAAAGATCGGAGGACAAGTGCCGAGAATAAGGGACAAGGGCAAAGAGTGGCGGACAAGGGCAAAGAGGGGCGGGCAAGTGCGGAGAATAAGGGACAAGGGCAAAGAGGGCGGACAATTGCAAAGAGGGTCGGACAAGGGCATAGAGAATTCCACAATTGCAAAGAGGGAAGGAGAAGTGCGGAGAATACGGGAAAAGAGCACAGATGGGCGGACAAGTGCGGAGAATACGGGACAAGTGCAAAGAGGGGCAGACAAGGCCAAAGAGGGGCGGACAAGGGTAAAGAGGGGCGGACAAGGGCAAAGAGGGGCGGACAAGGGCAAAGAGGGGCGGACAAGGGCAAAGAGGGGCGGACAAGGGCAAAGAGGGGCGGACAAGTGCGGAGAATACGGGACAAGGGCAAAGAGGGGCGGACAAGGGCAAAGAGGGTTGCACAATTGCAAAGAGGGACGGAGAAGTGCAGAGAATACGGTACAATAGTAAAGGGGCGGAGAAGTGCAGAGAATACGGGGCAAGGGCAAAGAGGGGCGGAAAGGGCAAAGATGGGCGGACAAGTGCAAATAGGGGCAGAAAAGAGAAAAAGGTGCGGAGAAGAGCAAAGGGGGTCGGACAAGTGCAAAGAGGGGCGGAAAAGGGCAAAGAGGGGCGGACAATTTCAAAGAGGGTCGGACAAGTGTGGAGAATACAGGAAAAAGGGAAAGAGGAGCGAAAAGAGCAAAGAGGTCCTGACAAGGGCGGAGAATACTGGACAAGGGCAAAGAGGGGCTGACAAGGGAAAAGAGGGGCAGACAAGGGAAAAGAAGGGCTGACAAGGGCGGAGAATACAGGACAAGGGCAAAGTGGGGCTGACAAGGGCGGAGAATACGGGACAAGGGCAAAGAGGTGCGGAGAAGGGCGGAGAATATGGGACAACGTCAAAGAGAGGCGGACAAGCGCAAAAAGGGGCAGAGAATTGCGGAGAATAACGGACAAGGGCAAAGAGGTGCGGACAAGGGGAAAGAGGCGCGGACAAGGGCAAAGAGGGGCGGACAAGTGCAGAAAACACGGGACAAGGGCTAAGAGGGGCGGACAAGTGCGGAGAATACCGGACAAGGTCAAAGAGGGGTGGACAAGGGCAAAAGGGGGCGGACAAGGGTAAAGAGGGGGGGACAAGAGTAAAGAGGGGGGGACAAGAGTAAAGAGTGGTGGACAAGGGCGGAGAATACGGGACAAGGGCAAAGAGGGGCGGAGAAGGGCAAAGAGGGGCGGACAAGGGCAAAGAGGGGCGGACAAGGGCAAAGAGGGGCGGACAAGGGCAAAGAGGGGCGGACAAGGGCAAAGAGGGGCGGACAAGGGCAAAGAGGGGCGGACAAGGGCAAAGAGGGGCGGACAAGGGCAAAGAGGGGCGGACAAGGGCAAAGAGGGGCGGACAAGGGCAAAGAGGGGCGGACAAGGGCAAAGAGGGGCGGACAAGTTCGGAGAATACGGGACAAAGGCAAAGAGGGGCAGACAAGGGCAAAGATGGGCTGAGAAGGGCAAAGAGGGGCGGACACAGGCAAAGAGGGGCGGACACAGGCAAAGAGGGGCGGACACAGGCAAAGAGGGGCGGACAAAGGCAAAGTGCGGAGGACAATTTCAAAGAGGATCGGACAAGAGCGGAGAATACCAGACAAGGGCAAAGAGGGTCGGACAAGGGCAAAGAGGGTCGGACAAGGGCAAAGAGGGGCGGACAAGGGCAAAGAGGGGCGGACAAGGGCAAAGAGGGGCGGACAAGTGCAGAGAATACTGGAGAAGGGCAAAGAATTTTGGACAAGGGCAAAGAGGGGTGGACAATGACAAAGAGGGGCAGAGAATTGCGGAGAATACGGGACAAGTGCAAAGAGGGGCGGACAATGGCAAAGAGGGGTGGACAAGTGCGGAGAACACGGGACAAGGGCAAAGAGGGGCGGACAAGGGCAAAGAGGGGCGGACAAGGGCAAAGAGGGGCGGACAAGGGCAAAGAGGGGCGGACAAGGGCAAAGAGGGGCGGACAAGGGCAAAGAGGGGCGGACAAGGACAAAGAGGGGTGGACAACTGCGGAGAATGCGGGACAAGGGCAAAGGGGGGTGGACAAGGGAAGAGAATACGGGACAAGGGCAAAGAGGGGCGGAGAAGTTCAAAGAGGGGCGGAGAAGTTCAAAGAGGGGCGGAGAAGTTCAAAGAGGGGCGGAGAAGTTCAAAGAGGGGCGGAGAATACAGGACAAGGACAAAGAGGGGCGGAAAAGGGCAAAGAGGGGCGGAAAAAGGCAAAGAGGGGCGGACAAGGGCAAAGAGGGGCGGACAAGGGCAAAGAGGGGCGGACAAGGGCAAAGAGGGGCGGACAAGGGCAAAGAGGGGCGGACAAGGGCAAAGAGGGGCGGACAAGGGCAAAGAGGGGCGGACAAGGGCAAAGAGGGGCGGACAAGGGCAAAGAGGGGCGGACAAGGGCAAAGAGGGGCGGACAAGGGCAAAGAGGGGCGGACAAGGGCAAAGAGGGGCGGACAAGGGCAAAGAGGGGCGGACAAGGGCAAAGAGGGGCGGACAAGGGCAAAGAGGGGCAGAAAATGGCAAAGAGGGGCGGATAAGGGCAAAGAGGGGCGGACAAGAGAGAAGAATACGGGACAAGGGCAAAGAGGGGCGGACAAGGGCAAAGAGGGGCAGACAACTGAGGAGAATACGGAAGAAGGGCAAAGAGGGGCGGACAAGGGCAAAGAGGGGCGGACAAGGGCAAAGAGGGGCGGACAAGGGCAAAGAGGGGCGGACATGGGCAAAGAGGGGCGGACAAGTGCTGAGAATATGGGACAAGGGCAAAGACGGGCGGACAAGTGCAAAAAGGGGCGAACAAGGGCAAAGAGTGGCGGACAATTGCGGACAATAAGGGACAAGGGCAAAGGGTGGCCGACAAGGGCAAAATGGGGCGGACAAGTGCGGAGAATACGGGACAAGGGCAAAGAGGGGCGGACAATGGCAAAGAGGGGCGGAAAATTGCAAAGATTTGCGGGCAAGGGCAAAGAAGGTTTCATAAATATAAAGAGGGACGGAGAAGTTAGAAGCATACAGGACAAGAGCAAAGAGGGACGGAGAAGTGCGGAGAATATGGGACAAGGGCAAAGAGGGGCGGACAAAGGCAAAGAGGGGCGGAAAATTGCGGAGAATACGGGAAAAGGGTAAAGGGGGGCGGACAAGGGGAAATAGGGGCGGACATGGGCAAAGAGTGGCGGACAAGGGCAAAGAGGCACGGACAAGGGCAAAGAGGGTTAGATAAAGGCAAGGAGATTCGGACAAGTGCAAAGAGGGTCGGACAGTTGCGGAGAATACGGGACAAGGGCAAAGAGGGGCGGACAAGGGCAAATAGTGGTGGACAAGGGCAAAGAGGGGGTGACAAGGTTAAAGAGGGGCGGACAAGTGCTGAGAATATGGGACAATGGCAAAGAGGGGCGGACAAGGGGAAAGAGGGGTGAACAAGGGGAAAGATCGGAGGACAAGTGCCGAGAATAAGGGACAAGGGCAAAGAGTGGCGTCAAGGGAAAAGAGGGTCGGACAAGTGCGGAGAATACGGAAAGGGCAAAGAGGGCGGACAACGGCAAAGAGGGTCGGACAAGGGCATAGAGAGTTCCACAATTGCAAAGAGGGAAGGAGAAGTGCAGAGAATATGGGAAAAGAGCACAGATGGGCGGACAAGTGCGGAGAATACGGGACAAGTGCAAAGAGGGGCGGACAAGGGCAAAGAGGGGCGGACAAGGGCAAAGAGGGGCGGACAAGGGCAAAGAGGGGCGGACAAGGGCAAAGAGGGGCGGACAAGGGCAAAGAGGGGCGGACAAGGGCAAAGAGGGGCGGAGAAGGGCAAAGAGGGGTGGACAAGGGCAAAGAGGGGCGGACAAGTGCGGAGAATACGGGACAAGGGCAAAGAGGGGCGGACAAGGGCAAAGAGGGGCAGACAAGGGCAAAGAGGGGCAGACAAGGGCAAAGAGGGGCGGACAAGTGCGGAGAATACGGGACAAGGGCAAAGAGGGGCGGACAGGGGCAAAGAGGGGCGGACAAGGGCAAAGAGGGGCGGACAAGGGCAAAGAGGGGCGGACAAGGGCAAAGAGGGGCGGACAAGGGCAAAGAGGGGCGGACAAGGGCAAAGAGGGGCGGACAAGGGCAAAGAGGGGCGGACAAGGGCGGAGAATACGGGACAAGGGCAAAGAGGGGCGGACAAGGGCGGAGAATACGGGACAAGGGCAAAGAGGGGCGGACAAGGGCGGAGAATACGGGACAAGGGCAAAGAGGGGCGGACAAGGGCGGAGAATACGGGACAAGGGCAAAGAGGGGCGGACAAGGGCGGAGAATACGGGACAAGGGCAAAGAGGGGCGGACAAGGGCGGAGAATACGGGACAAGGGCAAAGAGGGGCGGACAAGGGCGGAGAATACGGGACAAGGGCAAAGAGGGGCGGACAAGGGCAAAGAGGGGCGGACAAGGGCAAAGAGGGGCGGACAAGGGCAAAGAGGGGCGGACAAGGGCAAAGAGGGGCGGACAAGGGCAAAGAGGGGCGGACAAGGGCGGAGAATACCGGACAAGGGCAAAGAGGGGCGGACAAGGGCGGAGAATACGGGACAAGGGCAAAGAGGGGCGGACAAGGGCGAGGAATACGGGACAAGGGCAAAGAGGGGCGGACAAGGGCGGAGAATACGGGACAAGGGCAAAGAGGGGCGGACAAGGGCGGAGAATACGGGACAAGGGCAAAGAGGGGCGGACAAGGGCGGAGAATGCGGGACAAGGGCAAAGAGGGGCGGACAAGGGCGGAGAATGCGGGACAAGGGCAAAGAGGGGCGGACAAGGGCAAAGAGGGGCGGACAAGGGCAAAGAGGGGCGGACAAGGGCAAAGAGGGGCGGACAAGGGCAAAGAGGGGCGGACAAGGGCAAAGAGGGGCGGACAAGGGCGGAGAATACGGGCGGACAAGGGCAAAGAGGGGCGGACAAGGGCGGAGAATACGGGCGGACAAGGGCAAAGAGGGGCGGACAAGGGCAAAGAGGGGCGGACAAGGGCAAAGAGGGGCGGACAAGGGCAAAGAGGGGCGGACAGGGGCAAAGAGGGGCGGACAGGGGCAAAGAGGGGCGGACAGGGGCAAAGAGGGGCGGACAGGGGCAAAGAGGGGCGGACAAGGGCAAAGAGGGGCGGACAAGGGCAAAGAGGGGCGGACAAGGGCAAAGAGGGGCGGACAAGGGCAAAGAGGGGCGGACAAGGGCGGAGAATACGGGACAAGGGCAAAGAGGGGCGGACAAGGGCAAAGAGGGGCGGACAAGGGCAAAGAGGGGCGGACAAGGGCGGAGAATACGGGACAAGGGCAAAGAGGGGCGGACAAGGGCGGAGAATACGGGACAAGTGCAAAGAGGGGCGGACAAGGGCGGAGAATATGGGACAAGGGCAAGAGGGGCGGACAAGGGCAAAGAGGGGCGGACAAGGGCAAAGAGGTGCGGACAAGGGCGGAGAATACGGGACAAGGGCAAAGAGGGGCGGACAAGGGCGGAGAATACGGGACAAGTGCAAAGAGGGGCGGACAAGGGCGGAGAATATGGGACAAGGGCAAAGAGGGGCGGACAAGGGCAAAGAGGGGCGGACAAGGGCAAAGAGGGGCGGACAAGGGCAAAGAGGGGCGGACAAGGGCAAAGAGGGGCGGACAAGGGCAAAGAGGGGCGGACAAGGGCAAAGAGGGGCGGACAAGGGCGGAGAATACGGGACAAGGGCAAAGAGGGGCGGACAAGGGCGGAGAATACGGGACAAGGGCAAAGAGGGGCGGACAAGGGCGGAGAATACGGGACAAGGGCAAAGAGGGGCGGACAAGGGAGGAGAATACGGGACAAGGGCAAAGAGGGGCGGACAAGGGCGGAGAATACGGGACAAGGGCGGAGAATACGGGACAAGGGCAAAGAGGGGCGGACAAGGGCGGAGAATACGGGACAAGGGCAAAGAGGGGCGGACAAGTGCGGAGAATACAGGACAAGGGCAAAGAGGGGCGGACAAGGGCGGAGAATACAGGACAAGGGCAAAGAGGGGCGGACAAGGGCGGAGAATACGGGACAAGGGCAAAGAGGGGCGGACAAGGGCGGAGAATACAGGACAAGGGCAAAGAGGGGCGGACAAGGGCGGAGAATACGGGAGAAGGGCAAAGAGGGGCGGACAAGGGCAAAGAGGGGCGGACAATGGCGGAGAATACGGGACAAGGACAAAGAGGGGCGGACAAGGGCAAAGAGGGGCGGACAAAGGCAAAGAGGGGCGGACAAGGGCAAAGAGGGGCGGACAAGGGCAAAGAGGGGCGGACAAGGGCAAAGAGGGGCGGACAAGGGCGGAGAATACGGGACAAGGGCAAAGAGGGGCGGACAAGGGCAAAGAGGGGCGGACAAGGGCAAAGAGGGGCGGACAAGGGCAAAGAGGGGCGGACAAGGGCAAAGAGGGGCGGACAAGGGCGGAGAATACGGGACAAGGGCAAAGAGGGGCGGACAAGGGCGGAGAATACGGGACAAGGGCAAAGAGGGGCGGACAAGGGCGGAGAATACGGGACAAGGGCAAAGAGGGGCGGACAAGGGCGGAGAATACGGGACAAGGGCAAAGAGGGGCGGACAAGGGCGGAGAATACGGGACAAGTGCAAAGAGGGGCGGACAAGGGCGGAGAATACGGGACAAGGGCAAAGAGGGGCGGACAAGGGCAAAGAGGGGCGGACAAGGGCAAAGAGGGGCGGACAAGGGCAAAGAGGGGCGGACAAGGGCGGAGAATACGGGCGGACAAGGGCAAAGAGGGGCGGACAAGGGCGGAGAATACGGGCGGACAAGGGCAAAGAGGGGCGGACAAGGGCAAAGAGGGGCGGACAAGGGCAAAGAGGGGCGGACAAGGGCAAAGAGGGGCGGACAGGGGCAAAGAGGGGCGGACAGGGGCAAAGAGGGGCGGACAGGGGCAAAGAGGGGCGGACAGGGGCAAAGAGGGGCGGACAGGGGCAAAGAGGGGCGGACAAGGGCAAAGAGGGGCGGACAAGGGCAAAGAGGGGCGGACAAGGGCAAAGAGGGGCGGACAAGGGCGGAGAATACGGGACAAGGGCAAAGAGGGGCGGACAAGGGCAAAGAGGGGCGGACAAGGGCAAAGAGGGGCGGACAAGGGCGGAGAATACGGGACAAGGGCAAAGAGGGGCGGACAAGGGCGGAGAATACGGGACAAGTGCAAAGAGGGGCGGACAAGGGCGGAGAATATGGGACAAGGGCAAGAGGGGCGGACAAGGGCAAAGAGGGGCGGACAAGGGCAAAGAGGTGCGGACAAGGGCGGAGAATACGGGACAAGGGCAAAGAGGGGCGGACAAGGGCGGAGAATACGGGACAAGTGCAAAGAGGGGCGGACAAGGGCGGAGAATATGGGACAAGGGCAAAGAGGGGCGGACAAGGGCAAAGAGGGGCGGACAAGGGCAAAGAGGGGCGGACAAGGGCAAAGAGGGGCGGACAAGGGCAAAGAGGGGCGGACAAGGGCAAAGAGGGGCGGACAAGGGCAAAGAGGGGCGGACAAGGGCGGAGAATACGGGACAAGGGCAAAGAGGGGCGGACAAGGGCGGAGAATACGGGACAAGGGCAAAGAGGGGCGGACAAGGGCGGAGAATACGGGACAAGGGCAAAGAGGGGCGGACAAGGGCGGAGAATACGGGACAAGGGCAAAGAGGGGCGGACAAGGGCGGAGAATACGGGACAAGGGCGGAGAATACGGGACAAGGGCAAAGAGGGGCGGACAAGGGCGGAGAATACGGGACAAGGGCAAAGAGGGGCGGACAAGGGCGGAGAATACAGGACAAGGGCAAAGAGGGGCGGACAAGGGCGGAGAATACAGGACAAGGGCAAAGAGGGGCGGACAAGGGCGGAGAATACGGGACAAGGGCAAAGAGGGGCGGACAAGGGCGGAGAATACAGGACAAGGGCAAAGAGGGGCGGACAAGGGCGGAGAATACGGGACAAGGGCAAAGAGGGGCGGACAAGGGCAAAGAGGGGCGGACAATGGCGGAGAATACGGGACAAGGACAAAGAGGGGCGGACAAGGGCAAAGAGGGGCGGACAAAGGCAAAGAGGGGCGGACAAGGGCAAAGAGGGGCGGACAAGGGCAAAGAGGGGCGGACAAGGGCAAAGAGGGGCGGACAAGGGCGGAGAATACGGGACAAGGGCAAAGAGGGGCGGACAAGGGCAAAGAGGGGCGGACAAGGGCAAAGAGGGGCGGACAAGGGCAAAGAGGGGCGGACAAGGGCGGAGAATACGGGACAAGGGCAAAGAGGGGCGGACAAGGGCGGAGAATACGGGACAAGGGCAAAGAGGGGCGGACAAGGGCGGAGAATACGGGACAAGGGCAAAGAGGGGCGGACAAGGGCGGAGAATACGGGACAAGGGCAAAGAGGGGCGGACAAGGGCGGAGAATACGGGACAAGGGCAAAGAGGGGCGGACAAGGGCGGAGAATACGGGACAAGTGCAAAGAGGGGCGGACAAGGGCGGAGAATACGGGACAAGTGCAAAGAGGGGCGGACAAGGGCAAAGAGGGGCGGACAAGGGCAAAGAGGGGCGGACAAGGGCAAAGAGGGGCGGACAAGGGCGGAGAATACGGGCGGACAAGGGCAAAGAGGGGCGGACAAGGGCGGAGAATACGGGCGGACAAGGGCAAAGAGGGGCGGACAAGGGCAAAGAGGGGCGGACAAGTGCAAAGAGGGGCGGACAAGGGCAAAGAGGGGCGGACAAGGGCAAAGAGGGGCGGACAAGGGCAAAGAGGGGCGGACAAGGGCAAAGAGGGGCGGACAGGGGCAAAGAGGGGCGGACAGGGGCAAAGAGGGGCGGACAAGGGCAAAGAGGGGCGGACAAGGGCAAAGAGGGGCGGACAAGGGCAAAGAGGGGCGGACAAGGGCGGAGAATACGGGACAAGGGCGAAGAGGGGCGGACAAGGGCAAAGAGGGGCGGACAAGGGCAAAGAGGGGCGGACAAGGGCGGAGAATACGGGACAAGGGCAAAGAGGGGCGGACAAGGGCGGAGAATACGGGACAAGGGCAAAGAGGGGCGGACAAGGGCGGAGAATATGGGACAAGGGCAAAGAGGGGCGGACAAGGGCAAAGAGGGGCGGACAAGGGCAAAGAGGGGCGGACAAGGGCAAAGAGGGGCGGACAAGGGCAAAGAGGGGCGGACAAGGGCAAAGAGGGGCGGACAAGGGCAAAGAGGGGCGGACAAGGGCAAAGAGGGGCGGACAAGGGCGGAGAATACGGGACAAGGGCAAAGAGGGGCGGACAAGGGCGGAGAATACGGGACAAGGGCAAAGAGGGGCGGACAAGGGCGGAGAATACGGGACAAGGGCAAAGAGGGGCGGACAAGGGCGGAGAATACGGGACAAGGGCAAAGAGGGGCGGACAAGGGCGGAGAATACGGGACAAGGGCAAAGAGGGGCGGACAAGGGCGGAGAATACGGGACAAGGGCAAAGAGGGGCAGACAAGGGCAAAGAGGGGCGGACAAGGGCGGAGAATACGGGACAAGGACAAAGAGGGGCGGACAAGGGCAAAGAGGGGCGGACAAGGGCAAAGAGGGGCGGACAAGGGCAAAGAGGGGCGGACAAGTGCAAAGAGGGGCGGACAAGTGCAAAGAGGGGCGGACAAGGGCAAAGAGGGGCGGACAAGGGCGGAGAATACAGGACAAGGGCAAAGAGGGGCGGACAAGGGCAAAGAGGGGCGGACAAGGGCAAAGAGGGGCGGACAAGGGCAAAGAGGGGCGGACAAGGGCAAAGAGGGGGCGGACAAGGGCAAAGAGGGGCGGACAAGGGCAAAGAGGGGCGGACAAGGGCAAAGAGGGGCGGACAAGGGCAAAGAGGGGCGGACAAGGGCAAAGAGGGGCGGACAAGGGCGGAGAATACGGGACAAGGGCAAAGAGGGGCGGACAAGGGCGGAGAATACGGGACAAGGGCAAAGAGGGGCGGACAAGGGCGGAGAATACGGGACAAGGGCAAAGAGGGGCGGACAAGGGCGGAGAATACGGGACAAGGGCAAAGAGGGGCGGACAAGGGCGGAGAATACGGGACAAGGGCAAAGAGGGGCGGACAAGGGCGGAGAATACGGGACAAGGGCAAAGAGGGGCGGACAAGGGCGGAGAATACGGGACAAGGGCAAAGAGGGGCGGACAAGGGCGGAGAATACGGGACAAGGGCAAAGAGGGGCGGACAAGGGCAAAGAGGGGCGGACAAGGGCGGAGAATACGGGACAAGGACAAAGAGGGGCGGACAAGGGCAAAGAGGGGCGGACAAGGGCAAAGAGGGGCGGACAAGGGCAAAGAGGGGCGGACAAGGGCAAAGAGGGGCGGACAAGGGCGGAGAATACGGGACAAGGGCAAAGAGGGGCGGACAAGGGCAAAGAGGGGCGGACAAGGGCAAAGAGGGGCGGACAAGGGCAAAGAGGGGCGGACAAGGGCAAAGAGGGGCGGACAAGGGCGGAGAATACGGGACAAGGGCAAAGAGGGGCGGACAAGGGCGGAGAATACGGGACAAGGGCAAAGAGGGGCGGACAAGGGCAAAGAGGGGCGGACAAGGGCAAAGAGGGGCGGACAAGGGCAAAGAGGGGCGGACAAGGGCAAAGAGGGGCGGACAAGGGCAGAGAGGGGCGGACAAGGGCAAAGAGGGGCGGACAAGGGCAAAGAGGGGCGGACAAGGGCAAAGAGGGGCGGACAAGGGCGGAGAATATGGGACAAGGGCAAAGAGTGGCGGACAAGGGCGGAGAATACGGGACAAGGGCAAAGAGGGGCGGACAAGGGCGGAGAATACGGGACAAGGGCAAAGAGGGGCGGACAAGGGCGGAGAATACGGGACAAGGGCAAAGAGGGGCGGACAAGGGCGGAGAATACGGGACAAGGGCAAAGAGGGTCGGACAAGGGCAAAGAGGGGCGGACAAGGGCAAAGAGGGGCGGACAAGGGCAAAGAGGGGCGGACAAGGGCAAAGAGGGGCGGACAAGGGCAAAGAGGGGCGGACAAGGGCGGAGAATACGGGACAAGGGCAAAGAGGGGCGGACAAGGGCGGAGAATACGGGACAAGGGCAAAGAGGGGCGGACAAGGGCGGAGAATACGGGACAAGGGCAAAGAGGGGCGGACAAGGGCGGAGAATACGGGACAAGGGCAAAGAGGGGCGGACAAGGGCGGAGAATACGGGACAAGGGCAAAGAGGGGCGGACAAGGGCGGAGAATACGGGACAAGGGCAAAGAGGGGCGGACAAGGGCAAAGAGGGGCGGACAAGGGCAAAGAGGGGCGGACAAGGGCAAAGAGGGGCGGACAAAGGCAAAGAGGGGCGGACAAGGGCAAAGAGGGGCGGACAAGGGCGGAGAATACGGGCGGACAAGGGCAAAGAGGGGCGGACAAGGGCGGAGAATACGGGCGGACAAGGGCAAAGAGGGGCGGACAAGGGCAAAGAGGGGCGGACAAGGGCAAAGAGTGGCGGACAAGGGCAAAGAGGGGCGGACAAGGGCAAAGAGGGGCGGACAAGGGCAAAGAGGGGCGGACAAGGGCAAAGAGGGGCGGACAAGGGCAAAGAGGGGCGGACAGGGGCAAAGAGGGGCGGACAGGGGCAAAGAGGGGCGGACAAGGGCAAAGAGGGGCGGACAAGGGCAAAGAGGGGCGGACAAGGGCAAAGAGGGGCGGACAAGGGCAAAGAGGGGCGGACAAGGGCGGAGAATACGGGACAAGGGCAAAGAGGGGCGGACAAGGGCAAAGAGGGGCGGACAAGGGCAAAGAGGGTCGGACAAGGGCGGAGAATACGGGACAAGGGCAAAGAGGGGCGGACAAGGGCGGAGAATACGGGACAAGTGCAAAGAGGGGCGGACAAGGGCGGAGAATACGGGACAAGGGCAAAGAGGGGCGGACAAGGGCAAAGAGGGGCGGACAAGGGCAAAGAGGGGCGGACAAGGGCAAAGAGGGGCGGACAAGGGCAAAGAGGGGCGGACAAGGGCAAAGAGGGGCGGACAAGGGCAAAGAGGGGCGGACAAGGGCAAAGAGGGGCGGACAAGGGCAAAGAGGGGCGGACAAGGGCAAAGAGGGGCGGACAAGGGCAAAGAGGGGCGGACAAGGGCGGAGAATACGGGACAAGGGCAAAGAGGGGCGGACAAGGGCGGAGAATACGGGACAAGGGCAAAGAGGGGCGGACAAGTGCGGAGAATACGGGACAAGGGCAAAGAGGGGCGGACAAGTGCGGAGAATACGGGACAAGGGCAAAGAGGTGCGGACAAGGGCGGAGAATACGGGACAAGGGCAAAGAGGGGCGGACAAGGGCGGAGAATACGGGACAAGGGCAAAGAGGGGCGGACAAGGGCAAAGAGGGGCGGACAAGGGCGGAGAATACGGGACAAGGACAAAGAGGGGCGGACAAGGGCAAAGAGGTGCGGACAAGGGCAAAGAGGGGCGGACAAGGGCAAAGAGGGGCGGACAAGGGCGGAGAATACGGGACAAGGGCAAAGAGGGGCGGACAAGGGCAAAGAGGGGCGGACAAGGGCAAAGAGGGGCGGACAAGGGCAAAGAGGGGCGGACAAGGGCAAAGAGGGGCGGACAAGGGCAAAGAGGGGCGGACAAGGGCAAAGAGGGGCGGACAAGGGCAAAGAGGGGCGGACAAGGGCAAAGAGGGGCGGACAAGGGCAAAGAGGGGCGGACAAGGGAAAAGAGGGGCGGACAAGGGAAAAGAGGGGCGGACAAGGGCAAAGAGGGGCGGACAAGGGCGGAGAATATGGGACAAGGGCAAAGAGGGGCGGACAAGGGCGGAGAATACGGGACAAGGGCAAAGAGGGGCGGACAAGGGCGGAGAATACGGGACAAGGGCAAAGAGGGGCGGACAAGGGCGGAGAATACGGGACAAGGGCAAAGAGGGGCGGACAAGGGCGGAGAATACGGGACAAGGGCAAAGAGGGGCGGACAAGGGCAAAGAGGGGCGGACAAGGGCAAAGAGGGGCGGACAAGGGCAAAGAGGGGCGGACAAGGGCAAAGAGGGGCGGACAAGGGCAAAGAGGGGCGGACAAGGGCAAAGAGGGGCGGACAAGGGCAAAGAGGGGCGGACAAGGGCAAAGAGGGGCGGACAAGGGCAAAGAGGGGCGGACAAGGGCAAAGAGGGGCGGACAAGGGCAAAGAGGGGCGGACAAGGGCAAAGAGGGGCGGACAGGGGCAAAGAGGGGCGGACAGGGGCAAAGAGGGGCGGACAAGGGCAAAGAGGGGCGGACAAGGGCAAAGAGGGGCGGACAAGGGCAAAGAGGGGCGGACAAGGGCAAAGAGGGGCGGACAAGGGCGGAGAATACGGGACAAGGGCAAAGAGGGGCGGACAAGGGAAAAGAGGGGCGGACAAGGGCAAAGAGGGTCGGACAAGGGCGGAGAATACGGGACAAGGGCAAAGAGGGGCGGACAAGGGCGGAGAATACGGGACAAGTGCAAAGAGGGGCGGACAAGGGCGGAGAATACGGGACAAGGGCAAAGAGGGGCGGACAAGGGCAAAGAGGGGCGGACAAGGGCAAAGAGGGGCGGACAAGGGCAAAGAGGGGCGGACAAGGGCAAAGAGGGGCGGACAAGGGCAAAGAGGGGCGGACAAGGGCAAAGAGGGGCGGACAAGGGCAAAGAGGGGCGGACAAGGGCAAAGAGGGGCGGACAAGGGCAAAGAGGGGCGGACAAGGGCAAAGAGGGGCGGACAAGGGCAAAGAGGGGCGGACAAGGGCGGAGAATACGGGACAAGGGCAAAGAGGGGCGGACAAGGGCGGAGAATACGGGACAAGGGCAAAGAGGGGCGGACAAGTGCGGAGAATACGGGACAAGGGCAAAGAGGGGCGGACAAGTGCGGAGAATACGGGACAAGGGCAAAGAGGTGCGGACAAGGGCGGAGAATACGGGACAAGGGCAAAGAGGGGCGGACAAGGGCGGAGAATACGGGACAAGGGCAAAGAGGGGCGGACAAGGGCGGAGAATACGGGACAAGGGCAAAGAGGGGCGGACAAGGGCAAAGAGGGGCGGACAAGGGCGGAGAATACGGGACAAGGACAAAGAGGGGCGGACAAGGGCAAAGAGGTGCGGACAAGGGCAAAGAGGGGCGGACAAGGGCAAAGAGGGGCGGACAAGGGCGGAGAATACGGGACAAGGGCAAAGAGGGGCGGACAAGGGCAAAGAGGGGCGGACAAGGGCAAAGAGGGGCGGACAAGGGCAAAGAGGGGCGGACAAGGGCAAAGAGGGGCGGACAAGGGCAAAGAGGGGCGGACAAGGGCAAAGAGGGGCGGACAAGGGCAAAGAGGGGCGGACAAGGGCAAAGAGGGGCGGACAAGGGCAAAGAGGGGCGGACAAGGGCAAAGAGGGGCGGACAAGGGCAAAGAGGGGCGGACAAGGGAAAAGAGGGGCGGACAAGGGCAAAGAGGGGCGGACAAGGGCGGAGAATATGGGACAAGGGCAAAGAGGGGCGGACAAGGGCGGAGAATATGGGACAAGGGCAAAGAGGGGCGGACAAGGGCGGAGAATACGGGACAAGGGCAAAGAGGGGCGGACAAGGGCGGAGAATACGGGACAAGGGCAAAGAGGGGCGGACAAGGGCGGAGAATACGGGACAAGGGCAAAGAGGGGCGGACAAGGGCAAAGAGGGGCGGACAAGGGCAAAGAGGGGCGGACAAGGGCAAAGAGGGGCGGACAAGGGCAAAGAGGGGCGGACAAGGGCAAAGAGGGGCGGACAAGGGCAAAGAGGGGCGGACAAGGGCAAAGAGGGGCGGACAAGGGCAAAGAGGGGCGGACAAGGGCAAAGAGGGGCGGACAAGGGCAAAGAGGGGCGGACAAGGGCGGAGAATACGGGACAAGGGCAAAGAGGGGCGGACAAGGGCGGAGAATACGGGACAAGGGCAAAGAGGGGCGGACAAGGGCGGAGAATACGGGACAAGGGCAAAGAGGGGCGGACAAGGGCAAAGAGGGGCGGACAAGGGCAAAGAGGGGCGGACAAGGGCAAAGAGGGGCGGACAAGGGCAAAGAGGGGCGGACAAGGGCAAAGAGGGGCGGACAAGGGCAAAGAGGGGCGGACAAGGGCAAAGAGGGGCGGACAAGGGCAAAGAGGGGCGGACAAGGGCAAAGAGGGGCGGACAAGGGCAAAGAGGGGCGGACAAGGGCGGAGAATACGGGACAAGGGCAAAGAGGGGCGGACAAGGGCGGAGAATACGGGACAAGGGCAAAGAGGGGCGGACAAGGGCGGAGAATACGGGACAAGGGCAAAGAGGGGCGGACAAGGGCGGAGAATACGGGACAAGGGCAAAGAGGGGCGGACAAGGGCGGAGAATACGGGACAAGGGCAAAGAGGGGCGGACAAGGGCGGAGAATACGGGACAAGGGAAAAGAGAGGCGGACAAGGGCGGAGAATACGGGACAAGGGCAAAGAGGGGCGGACAAGGGCAAAGAGGGGCGGACAAGGGCAAAGAGGGGCGGACAAGGGCAAAGAGGGGCGGACAAGGGCAAAGAGGGGCGGACAAGGGCAAAGAGGGGCGGACAAGGGCAAAGAGGGGCGGACAAGGGCAAAGAGGGGCGGACAAGGGCGGAGAATACGGGACAAGGGCAAAGAGGGGCGGACAAGGGCGGAGAATACGGGACAAGGGCAAAGAGGGGCGGACAAGGGCGGAGAATACGGGACAAGGGCAAAGAGGGGCGGACAAGGGCGGAGAATACGGGACAAGGGCAAAGAGGGGCGGACAAGGGCAGAGAATACGGGACAAGGGCAAAGAGGGGCGGACAAGGGCGGAGAATACGGGACAAGGGCAAAGAGGGGCGGACAAGGGCGGAGAATACGGGACAAGGGCAAAGAGGGGCGGACAAGAGCAAAGAGGGGCGGACAAGGGCAAAGAGGGGCGGACAAGGGCAAAGAGGGGCGGACAAGGGCAAAGAGGGGCGGACAAGGGCAAAGAGGGGCGGACAAGGGCGGAGAATACGGGACAAGGGCAAAGAGGGGCGGACAAGGGCGGAGAATACGGGACAAGGGCAAAGAGGGGCGGACAAGGGCGGAGAATACGGGACAAGGGCAAAGAGGGGCGGACAAGGGCGGAGAATACGGGACAAGGGCAAAGAGGGGCGGACAAGGGCAAAGAGGGGCGGACAAGGGCAAAGAGGGGCGGACAAGGGCAAAGAGGGGCGGACAAGGGCAAAGAGGGGCGGACAAGGGCAAAGAGGGGCGGACAAGGGCAAAGAGGGGCGGACAAGGGCGGAGAATATGGGACAAGGGCAAAGAGGGGCGGACAAGGGCGGAGAATACGGGACAAGGGCAAAGAGGGGCGGACAAGTGCGGAGAACACGGGACAAGGGCAAAGAGGGGCGGACAAGGGCGGAGAATACGGGACAAGGGCAAAGAGGGGCGGACAAGGGCGGAGA
The DNA here is from genome assembly GCF_032191515.1 of Phaenicophaeus curvirostris. Lineage (NCBI taxonomy): Eukaryota > Metazoa > Chordata > Aves > Cuculiformes > Cuculidae > Phaenicophaeus > Phaenicophaeus curvirostris. The sequence goes on along the minus strand of NW_027206857.1, from coordinate 41,812 downwards.
ATACGGGACAAGGGCAAAGAGGGGCGGACAAGGGCAAAGAGGGGCGGACAAGGGCAAAGAGGGGCGGACAAGGGCAAAGAGGGGCGGACAAGGGCAAAGAGGGGCGGACAAGGGCAAAGAGGGGCGGACAAGGGCAAAGACGGGCGGACAAGGGCAAAGACGGGCGGACAAGGGCGGAGAATACGGGACAAGGGCAAAGAGGGGCGGACAAGGGCGGAGAATACGGGACAAGGGCAAAGAGGGGCGGACAAGGGCGGAGAATACGGGACAAGGGCAAAGAGGGGCGGACAAGGGCGGAGAATACGGGACAAGGGCAAAGAGGGGCGGACAAGGGCGGAGAATACGGGACAAGGGCAAAGAGGGGCGGACAAGGGCGGAGAATACGGGACAAAGGAAAAGAGAGGCGGACAAGGGCGGAGAATACGGGACAAGGGCAAAGAGGGGCGGACAAGGGCAAAGAGGGGCGGACAAGGGCAAAGAGGGGCGGACAAGGGCAAAGAGGGGCGGACAAGGGCAAAGAGGGGCGGACAAGGGCGGAGAATACGGGACAAGGGCAAAGAGGGGCGGACAAGGGCGGAGAATACGGGACAAGGGCAAAGAGGGGCGGACAAGGGCGGAGAATACGGGACAAGGGCAAAGAGGGGCGGACAAGGGCGGAGAATACGGGACAAGGGCAAAGAGGGGCGGACAAGGGCGGAGAATACGGGACAAGGGCAAAGAGGGGCGGACATGGGCGGAGAATACGGGACAAGGGCAAAGAGGGGCGGACAAGGGCGGAGAATACGGGACAAGGACAAAGAGGGGCGGACAAGGGCAAAGAGGGGCGGACAAGGGCAAAGAGGGGCGGACAAGGGCAAAGAGGGGCGGACAAGGGCAAAGAGGGGCGGACAAGGGCAAAGAGGGGCGGACAAGGGCAAAGAGGGGCGGACAAGGGCAAAGAGGGGCGGACAAGGGCAAAGAGGGGCGGACAAGGGCAAAGAGGGGCGGACAAGGGCAAAGAGGGGCGGACAAGGGCAAAGAGGGGCGGACAAGGGCAAAGAGGGGCGGACAAGGGCAAAGAGGGGCGGACAAGGGCGGAGAATACGGGACAAGGGCAAAGAGGGGCGGACAAGGGCGGAGAATACGGGACAAGGGCAAAGAGGGGCGGACAAGGGCGGAGAATACGGGACAAGGGCAAAGAGGGGCGGACAAGGGCGGAGAATACGGGACAAGGGCAAAGAGGGGCGGACAAGGGCGGAGAATACGGGACAAGGGCAAAGAGGGGCGGACAAGGGCGGAGAATACGGGACAAGGGCAAAGAGGGGCGGACAAGGGCAAAGAGGGGCGGACAAGGGCGGAGAATACGGGACAAGGGCAAAGAGGGGCGGACAAGGGCAAAGAGGTGCGGACAAGGGCAAAGAGGGGCGGACAAGGGCAAAGAGGGGCGGACAAGGGCAAAGAGGGGCGGACAAGGGCAAAGAGGGGCGGACAAGGGCAAAGAGGGTCGGACAAGGGCAAAGAGGGGCGGACAAGTGCGGAGAATACGGGACAAGGGCAAAGAGGGGCGGACAAGGGCAAAGAGGGGCGGACAAGGGCAAAGAGGGGCGGACAAGGGCAAAGAGGGGCGGACAAGGGCAAAGAGGGGCGGACAAGGGCAAAGAGGGGCGGACAAGGGCGGAGAATACGGGACAAGGGCAAAGAGGGGCGGACAAGGGCGGAGAATACGGGACAAGGGCAAAGAGGGGCGGACAAGGGCAAAGAGGGGCGGACAAGGGCAAAGAGGGGCGGACAAGGGCAAAGAGGGGCGGACAAGGGCAAAGAGGGGCGGACAAGGGCAAAGAGGGGCGGACAAGGGCAAAGAGGGGCGGACAAGGGCAAAGAGGGGCGGACAAGGGAAAAGAGGGGCGGACAAGGGCAAAGAGGGGCGGACAAGGGCGGAGAATATGGGACAAGGGCAAAGAGGGGCGGACAAGGGCGGAGAATACGGGACAAGGGCAAAGAGGCGCGGACAAGGGCGGAGAATACGGGACAAGTGCAAAGAGGGGCGGACAAGGGCGGAGAATACGGGACAAGGGCAAAGAGGGGCGGACAAGGGCGGAGAATACGGGACAAGGGCAAAGAGGGTCGGACAAGGGCAAAGAGGGGCGGACAAGGGCAAAGAGGGGCGGACAAGGGCAAAGAGGGGCGGACAAGGGCAAAGAGGGGCGGACAAGGGCAAAGAGGGGCGGACAAGGGCAAAGAGGGGCGGACAAGGGCGGAGAATACGGGACAAGGGCAAAGAGGGGCGGACAAGGGCGGAGAATACGGGACAAGGGAAAAGAGGGGCGGACAAGGGCGGAGAATACGGGACAAGGGCAAAGAGGGGCGGACAAGGGCGGAGAATACGGGACAAGGGCAAAGAGGGGCGGACAAGGGCGGAGAATACGGGACAAGGGCAAAGAGGGGCGGACAAGGGCGGAGAATACGGGACAAGGGCAAAGAGGGGCGGACAAGGGCAAAGAGGGGCGGACAAGGGCAAAGAGGGGCGGACAAGGGCAAAGAGGGGCGGACAAGGGCAAAGAGGGGCGGACAAGGGCGGAGAATACGGGCGGACAAGGGCAAAGAGGGGCGGACAAGGGCGGAGAATACGGGCGGACAAGGGCAAAGAGGGGCGGACAAGGGCGGAGAATACGGGCGGACAAGGGCAAAGAGGGGCGGACAAGGGCAAAGAGGGGCGGACAAGGGCAAAGAGGGGCGGACAAGGGCAAAGAGGGGCGGACAAGGGCAAAGAGGGGCGGACAAGGGCGGAGAATACGGGACAAGGGCAAAGAGGGGCGGACAAGGGCAAAGAGGGGCGGACAAGGGCAAAGAGGGGCGGACAAGGGCGGAGAATACGGGACAAGGGCAAAGAGGGGCGGACAAGGGCGGAGAATACGGGACAAGTGCAAAGAGGGGCGGACAAGGGCGGAGAATATGGGACAAGGGCAAAGAGGGGCGGACAAGTGCAAAGAGGGGCGGACAAGGGCGGAGAATATGGGACAAGGGCAAAGAGGGGCGGACAAGGGCAAAGAGGGGCGGACAAGGGCAAAGAGGGGCGGACAAGGGCAAAGAGGGGCGGACAAGGGCAAAGAGGGGCGGACAAGGGCAAAGAGGGGCGGACAAGGGCAAAGAGGGGCGGACAAGGGCAAAGAGGGGCGGACAAGGGCAAAGAGGGGCGGACAAGGGCAAAGAGGGGCGGACAAGGGCAAAGAGGGGCGGACAAGGGCAAAGAGGGGCGGACAAGGGCAAAGAGGGGCAGACAAGTGCGGAGAATACGGGACAAGGGCAAAGAGGGGCGGACAAGGGCGGAGAATACGGGACAAGGGCAAAGAGGGGCGGACAAGGGCGGAGAATACGGGACAAGGGCAAAGAGGGGCGGACAAGGGCGGAGAATACGGGACAAGGGCAAAGAGGGGCGGACAAGGGCGGAGAATACGGGACAAGGGCAAAGAGGGGCGGACAAGGGCGGAGAATACGGGACAAGGGCAAAGAGGGGCGGACAAGGGCGGAGAATACGGGACAAGGGCAAAGAGGGGCGGACAAGGGCAAAGAGGGGCGGACAAGGGCGGAGAATACGGGACAAGGACAAAGAGGGGCGGACAAGGGCAAAGAGGGGCGGACAAGGGCAAAGAGGGGCGGACAAGGGCGGAGAATACGGGACAAGGGCAAAGAGGGGCGGACAAGGGCAAAGAGGGGCGGACAAGGGCAAAGAGGGGCGGACAAGGGCAAAGAGGGGCGGACAAGGGCAAAGAGGGGCGGACAAGGGCAAAGAGGGGCGGACAAGGGCAAAGAGGGGCGGACAAGGGCAAAGAGGGGCGGACAAGGGCAAAGAGGGGCGGACAAGGGCAAAGAGGGGCGGACAAGGGCAAAGAGGGGCGGACAAGGGCAAAGAGGGGCGGACAAGGGCGGAGAATACGGGACAAGGGCAAAGAGGGGCGGACAAGAGCGGAGAATACGGGACAAGGGCAAAGAGGGGCGGACAAGGGCGGAGAATACGGGACAAGGGCAAAGAGGGGCGGACAAGGGCGGAGAATACGGGACAAGGGCAAAGAGGGGCGGACAAGGGCGGAGAATACGGGACAAGGGCAAAGAGGGTCGGACAAGGGCAAAGAGGGGCGGACAAGGGCAAAGAGGGGCGGACAAGGGCAAAGAGGGGCGGACAAGGGCAAAGAGGGGCGGACAAGGGCAAAGAGGGGCGGACAAGGGCAAAGAGGGGCGGACAAGGGCAAAGAGGGGCGGACAAGGGCAAAGAGGGGCGGACAAGGGCGGAGAATACGGGACAAGGGCAAAGAGGGGCGGACAAGGGCGGAGAATACGGGACAAGGGCAAAGAGGGGCGGACAAGGGCGGAGAATACGGGACAAGGGCAAAGAGGGGCGGACAAGGGCGGAGAATACGGGACAAGGGCAAAGAGGGGCGGAGAAGGGCGGAGAATACGGGACAAGGGAAAAGAGAGGCGGACAAGGGCGGAGAATACGGGACAAGGGCAAAGAGGGGCGGACAAGGGCAAAGAGGGGCGGACAAGGGCAAAGAGGGGCGGACAAGGGCAAAGAGGGGCGGACAAGGGCAAAGAGGGGCGGACAAGGGCGGAGAATACGGGACAAGGGCAAAGAGGGGCGGACAAGGGCGGAGAATACGGGACAAGGGCAAAGAGGGGCGGACAAGGGCGGAGAATACGGGACAAGGGCAAAGAGGGGCGGACAAGGGCGGAGAATACGGGACAAGGGCAAAGAGGGGCGGACAAGGGCGGAGAATACGGGACAAGGGCAAAGAGGGGCGGACAAGGGCTGAGAATACGGGACAAGGGCAAAGAGGGGCGGACAAGGGCGGAGAATACGGGACAAGGGCAAAGAGGGGCGGACAAGGGCGGAGAATACGGGACAAGGGCAAAGAGGGGCGGACAAGGGCGGAGAATACGGGACAAGGGCAAAGAGGGGCGGACAAGGGCAAAGAGGGGCGGACAAGGGCAAAGAGGGGCGGACAAGGGCAAAGAGGGGCGGACAAGGTCAAAGAGGGGCGGACAAGGGCAAAGAGGGGCGGACAAGGGCGGAGAATACGGGACAAGGGCAAAGAGGGGCGGACAAGGGCGGAGAATACGGGACAAGGGCAAAGAGGGGCGGACAAGGGCGGAGAATACGGGACAAGGGCAAAGAGGGGCGGAAAAGGGCGGAGAATACGGGACAAGGGCAAAGAGGGGCGGACAAGGGCGGAGAATACGGGACAAGGGCAAAGAGGGGCGGACAAGGGCGGAGAATACGGGACAAGGGCAAAGAGGGGCGGACAAGGGCAAAGAGGGGCGGACAAGGGCAAAGAGGGGCGGACAAGGGCAAAGAGGGGCGGACAAGGGCAAAGAGGGGCGGACAAGGGCAAAGAGGGGCGGACACGGGCAAAGAGGGGCGGACAAGTGCAAAGAGGGGCGGACAAGGGCAAAGAGGGGCGCACAAGGGCAAAGAGGGGCGGACAAGGGCAAAGAGGGGCGGACAAGGGCAAAGAGGGGCGGACAAGTTCAAAGAGGGGCGGACAAGGGCAAAGAGGGGCGGACAAGGGCGGAGAATACGGGACAAGGGCAAAGAGGGGCGGAAAAGGGCGGAGAGCACGGGACAAGGGCAAAGAGGGGCGGACAAGGTCAAAGAGGGGCGGACAAGGGCAAAGAGGGGCGGACAAGGGCAAAGAGGGGCGGACAAGGGCAAAGAGGGGCGGACAAGGGCGGAGAATACGGGACAAGGGCAAAGAGGGGCGGAAAAGGGCGGAGAATACGGGACAAGGGCAAAGAGGGGCGGACAAGGGCGGAGAATACGGGACAAGGGCAAAGAGGGGCGGACAAGGGCGGAGAATACGGGACAAGGGCAAAGAGGGGCGGACAAGGGCGGAGAATACGGGACAAGGGCAAAGAGGGGCGGACAAGGGCGGAGAATACGGGACAAGGGCAAAGAGGGGCGGACAAGGGCGGAGAATACGGGACAAGGGCAAAGAGGGGCGGACAAGGGCGGAGAATACGGAACAAGGGCAAAGAGGGGCGGACAAGGGCGGATAATACGGGACAAGGGCAAAGAGGGGCGGACAAGGGCAAAGAGGGGCGGACAAGGGCAAAGAGGGGCGGACAAGGGCAAAGAGGGGCGGACAAGGGCAAAGAGGGGCGGACAAGGGCAAAGAGGGGCGGACAAGGGCAAAGAGGGGCGGACAAGGGCAAAGAGGGGCGGACAAGGGCAAAGAGGGGCGGACAAGGGCAAAGAGGGGCGGACAAGGGCAAAGAGGGGCGGACAAGGGCAAAGAGGGGCGGACAAGGGCAAAGAGGGTCAGACAAGGGCAAAGAGGGGCAGACAAGTGCGGAAAATACGGGACAAGGGCAAAGAGGGGCGGATAAGGGCGGAGAATACGGGACAAGGGCAAAGAGGGGCGGACAAGGGCGGAGAATACGGGACAAGGGCAAAGAGGGGCAGACAAGGGCGGAGAATACGGGACAAGGGCAAAGAGGGGCGGACAAGGGCGGAGAATACGGGAGAAGGGCAAAGAGGGGCGGACAAGGGCGGAGAATACGGGACAAGTGCAAAGAGGGGCGGACAAGGGCAAAGAGGGGCGGACAAGGGCAAAGAGGGGCGGACAAGGGCAAAGAGGGGCGGACAAGGGCAAAGAGGGGCGGACAAAGGCAAAGAGGGGCGGACAAAGGCAAAGAGGGGCGGACAAGGGCAAAGAGGGGCGGACAAGGGCAAAGAGGGGCGGACAAGGGCAAAGAGGGGCGGACAAGGGCAAAGAGGGGCGGACAAGGGCAAAGAGGGGCGACAAATGCGGAAAATACGGGACAAAGGGCAAAGAGGGGCGGGACAAGGGCAAAGAGGGGCGGACAAAGGCGGAAAATACGGGACAAGGGCAAAGAGGGGCGGACAAGGGCGGAGAATACGGGACAAGGGCAAAGAGGGGCGGACAAGGGCGGAGAATACGGGGACAAGGGCAAAGAGGGGCGGACAAGGGCAAAGAGGGGCGGACAAGGGCAAGAGGGGCGGACAAGGGCAAAGAGGGCGGACAAAGGCGGAAAATACGGGACAAGGGCAAAGAGGGGCGGACAAGGGCAAGAGGGGCGGACAATGGCGGAAAATACGGGACAAGGGCAAAGAGGGTCGGACAAGGGCGGAGAATACGGGACAAGGGCAAAGAGGGGCGGACAAGGGCAAAGAGGGGCGGACAAGGGCAAAGAGGGGCGGACAAGGGCAAAGAGGGGCGGACAAGGTCAAAGAGGGGCGGACAAGGGCAAAGAGGGCGGACAAGGGCAAAGAGGGGCGGACAAGGCAAAGAGGGGCGGACAAGGGCGGAGAATACGGGACAAGGGCGGAGAATACGGGCGAACAAGGCGGAGAATACGGGACAAGGGCGGAGAATACGGGACAAGGGCAAGGAGGGGCGGACAAGGACGGAGAATACGGGACAAGGGCAAAGAGGGGCGGACAAGGGCGGAGAATACGGGACAAGGGCAAAGAGGGGCGGACAAGGGGCAAAGAGGGGCGGACAAGGGCAAAGAGGGGCGGACAAGGGCAAAGAGGGGCGGACAAGGGCAAAGAGGGGCGGACAAGGGCAAAGAGGGGCGGACAAGGGCAAAGAGGGGCGGACAAGGGCAAAGAGGGGCGGACAAGGGCAAAGAGGGGCGGACAAGGGCAAAGAGGGGCGGACAAGGGCAAAGAGGGGCGGACAAGGGCAAAGAGGGGCGGACAAGGGCAAAGAGGGGCGGACAAGGGCAAAGAGGGGCGGACAAGGGCAAAGAGGGGCGGAACAAGGGCAAAGAGGGGCGGACAAGGGCAAAGAGGGGCGGACAAGGGCAAAGAGGGGCGGACAAGGGCAAAGAGGGGCGGACAAGGGCAAAGAGGGGCGGACAAGGGCAAAGAGGGGCAGACAAGTGCGGAAAATACGGGACAAGGGCAAAGAGGGGCGGATAAGGGCGGAGAATACGGGACAAGGGCAAAGAGGGGCGGACAAGGGCGGAGAATACGGGACAAGGGCAAAGAGGGGCAGACAAGGGCGGAGAATACGGGAAAAGGGCAAAGAGGGGCGGACAAGGGCAAAGAGGTGCAGACAAGTGCGGAAAATACGGGACAAGGGCAAAGAGGGGCGGATAAGGGCGGAGAATACGGGACAAGGGCAAAGAGGGGCGGACAAGGGCGGAGAATACGGGACAAGGGCAAAGAGGGGCAGACAAGGGCGGAGAATACGGGAAAAGGGCAAAGAGGGGCGGACAAGGGCGGAGAATACGGGAGAAGGGCAAAGAGGGGCGGACAAGGGCGGAGAATACGGGACAAGTGCAAAGAGGGGCGGACAAGGGCAAAGAGGGGCGGACAAGGGCAAAGAGGGGCGGACAAGGGCAAAGAGGGGCGGACAAGGGCAAAGAGGGGCGGACAAGGGCAAAGAGGGGCGGACAAAGGCAAAGAGGGGCGGACAAGGGCAAAGAGGGGCGGACAAGGGCAAAGAGGGGCGGACAAGGGCAAAGAGGGGCGGACAAATGCGGAAAATACGGGACAAGGGCAAAGAGGGGCGGACAAGGGCAAAGAGGGGCGGACAAAGGCGGAAAATACGGGACAAGGGCAAAGAGGGGCGGACAAGGGCGGAGAATACGGGACAAGGGCAAAGAGGGGCGGACAAGGGCGGAGAATACGGGACAAGGGCAAAGAGGGGCGGACAAGGGCGGAGAATACGGGACAAGGGCAAAGAGGTTCGGACAAGGGCGTAGAATACGGGACAAGGGCAAAGAGGGGCGGACAAGGGCGGAGAATACGGGACAAGGGCAAAGAGGGGCGGACAAGGGCAAAGAGGGGCGGACAAGGGCAAAGAGGGGCGGACAAAGGCGGAAAATACGGGACAAGGGCAAAGAGGGGCGGACAAGGGCAAAGAGGGGCGGACAATGGCGGAAAATACGGGACAAGGGCAAAGAGGGTCGGACAAGGGCGGAGAATACGGGACAAGGGCAAAGAGGGGCGGACAAGGGCAAAGAGGGGCGGACAAGGGCAAAGAGGGGCGGACAAGGGCAAAGAGGGGCGGACAAGGGCAAAGAGGGGCGGACAAGGGCAAAGAGGGGCGGACAAGGGCAAAGAGGGGCGGACAAGGGCAAAGAGGGGCGGACAAGGGCAAAGAGGGGCGGACAAGGGCAAAGAGGGGCGGACAAGGGCGGAGAATACGGGACAAGGGCGGAGAATACGGGCGAACAAGGGCGGAGAATACGGGACAAGGGCGGAGAATACGGGACAAGGGCAAGGAGGGGCGGACAAGGGCGGAGAATACGGGACAAGGGCAAAGAGGGGCGGACAAGGGCAAAGAGGGGCGGACAAGGGCAAAGAGGGGCGGACAAGTGCGGAGAATACGGGACAAGGGCAAAGAGGGGCGGACAAGGGCAAAGAGGGGCGGACAAGGGCAAAGAGGGGCGGACAAGGGCAAAGAGGGGCGGACAAGGGCAAAGAGGGGCGGACAAGGGCAAAGAGGGGCGGACAAGGGCAAAGAGGGGCGGACAAGGGCAAAGAGGGGCGGACAAGGGCAAAGAGGGGCGGACAAGGGCGGAGAATACGGGACAAGGGCAAAGAGGGGCGGACAAGGGCAAAGAGGGGCGGACAAGGGCAAAGAGGGGCGGACAAGGGCAAAGAGGGGCGGACAAGGGCAAAGAGGGGCGGACAAGGGCAAAGAGGGGCGGACAAGGGCAAAGAGGGGCGGACAAGGGCAAAGAGGGGCGGACAAGGGCAAAGAGGGGCGGACAAGGGCAAAGAGGGGCGGACAAGGGCAAAGAGGGGCGGACAAGGGCGGAGAATACGGGACAAGGGCAAAGAGGGGCGGACAAGGGCAAAGAGGGGCGGACAAGGGCAAAGAGGGGCGGACAAGGGCAAAGAGGGGCGGACAAGGGCAAAGAGGGGCGGACAAGGGCAAAGAGGGGCGGACAAGGGCGGAGAATACGGGACAAGGGCAAAGAGGGGCGGACAAGGGCGGAGAATACGGGACAAGGGCAAAGAGGGGCGGACAAGGGCAAAGAGGGGCGGACAAGGGCAAAGAGGGGCGGACAAGGGCAAAGAGGGGCGGACAAGGGCAAAGAGGGGCGGACAAGGGCGGAGAATACGGGACAAGGGCAAAGAGGGGCGGACAAGGGCAAAGAGGGGCGGACAAGGGCAAAGAGGGGCGGACAAGGGCAAAGAGGGGCGGACAAGGGCAAAGAGGGGCGGACAAGGGCAAAGAGGGGCGGACAAGGGCAAAGAGGGGCGGACAAGGGCAAAGAGGGGCGGACAAGGGCAAAGAGGGGCGGACAAGGGCAAAGAGGGGCGGACAAGGGCGGAGAATACGGGACAAGGGCAAAGAGGGGCGGACAAGGGCGGAGAATACGGGACAAGGGCAAAGAGGGGCGGACAAGGGCAAAGAGGGGCGGACAAGGGCAAAGAGGGGCGGACAAGGGCAAAGAGGGGCGGACAAGGGCAAAGAGGGGCGGACAAGGGCAAAGAGGGGCGGACAAGGGCAAAGAGGGGCGGACAAGGGCAAAGAGGGGCGGACAAGGGCAAAGAGGGGCGGACAAGGGCGGAGAATACGGGACAAGGGCAAAGAGGGGCGGACAAGGGCGGAGAATACGGGACAAGGGCGGAGAATACGGGACAAGGGCGGAGAATACGGGACAAGGGCGGAGAATACGGGACAAGGGCAAAGAGGGGCGGACAAGGGCAAAGAGGGGCGGACAAGGGCAAAGAGGTCGGACAAGGGCAAAGAGGGGCGGACAAGGGCAAAGAGGGGCGGACAAGGGCAAAGAGGGGCGGACAAGGGCAAAGAGGGGCGGACAAGGGCAAAGAGGGGCGGACAAGGGCAAAGAGGGGCGGACAAGGGCGGAGAATACGGGACAAGGGCAAAGAGGGGCGGACAAGGGCGGAGAATACGGGACAAGGGCAAAGAGGGGCGGACAAGGGCGGAGAATACGGGACAAGGGCAAAGAGGGGCGGACAAGGGCGGAGAATACGGGACAAGGGCAAAGAGGGGCGGACAAGGGCAAAGAGGGGCGGACAAGGGCAAAGAGGGGCGGACAAGGGCAAAGAGGGGCGGACAAGGGCAAAGAGGGGCGGACAAGGGCAAAGAGGGGCGGACAAGGGCAAAGAGGGGCGGACAAGGGCAAAGAGGGGCGGACAAGGGCAAAGAGGGGCGGACAAGGGCAAAGAGGGGCGGACAAGGGCAAAGAGGGGCGGACAAGGGCAAAGAGGGGCGGACAAGGGCAAAGAGGGGCGGACAAGGGCAAAGAGGGGCGGACAAGGGTAGAGAATACGGGACAAGGGCGGAGAATACGGGACAAGGGCGGAGAATACGGGAAAAGGGCAAAGAGGGGCGGACAAGGGCGGAGAATACGGGACAAGGGCAAAGAGGGGCGGACAAGGGCAAAGAGGGGCGGACAAGGGCAAAGAGGGGCGGACAAGGGCAAAGAGGGGCGGACAAGGGCAAAGAGGGGCGGACAAGGGCAAAGAGGGGCGGACAAGGGCAAAGAGGGGCGGACAAGGGCAAAGAGGGGCGGACAAGGGCAAAGAGGGGCGGACAAGGGCAAAGAGGGGCGGACAAGGGCAAAGAGGGGCGGACAAGGGCAAAGAGGGGCGGACAAGGGCGGAGAATACGGGACAAGGGCAAAGAGGGGCGGACAAGGGCAAAGAGGGGCGGACAAGGGCAAAGAGGGGCGGACAAGGGCAAAGAGGGGCGGACAAGGGCAAAGAGGGGCGGACAAGGGCAAAGAGGGGCGGACAAGGGCAAAGAGGGGCGGACAAGGGCAAAGAGGGGCGGACAAGGGCAAAGAGGGGCGGACAAGGGCAAAGAGGGGCGGACAAGGGCAAAGAGGGGCGGACAAGGGCAAAGAGGGGCGGACAAGGGCAAAGAGGGGCGGACAAGGGCAAAGAGGGGCGGACAAGGGCAAAGAGGGGCGGACAAGGGCGGAGAATACGGGACAAGGGCAAAGAGGGGCGGACAAGGGCGGAGAATACGGGACAAGGGCAAAGAGGGGCGGACAAGGGCGGAGAATACGGGACAAGGGCAAAGAGGGTCGGACAAGGGCGGAGAATACGGGACAAGGGCAAAGAGGGGCGGACAAGGGCGGAGAATACGGGACAAGGGCAAAGAGGGGCGGACAAGGGCGGAGAATACGGGACAAGGGCAAAGAGGGGCGGACAAGGGCGGAGAATACGGGACAAGGGCAAAGAGGGGCGGACAAGGGCGGAGAATACGGGACAAGGGCAAAGAGGGGCGGACAAGGGCAAAGAGGGGCGGACAAGGGCAAAGAGGGGCGGACAAGGGCAAAGAGGGGCGGACAAGGGCAAAGAGGGGCGGACAAGGGCAAAGAGGGGCGGACAAGGGCAAAGAGGGGCGGACAAGGGCAAAGAGGGGCGGACAAGGGCAAAGAGGGGCGGACAAGGGCAAAGAGGGGCGGACAAGGGCGGAGAATACGGGACAAGGGCAAAGAGGGGCGGACAAGGGCAAAGAGGGGCGGACAAGGGCAAAGAGGGGCGGACAAGGGCAAAGAGGGGCGGACAAGGGCAAAGAGGGGCGGACAAGGGCAAAGAGGGGCGGACAAGGGCAAAGAGGGGCGGACAAGGGCGGAGAATACAGGACAAGGGCAAAGAGGGGCGGACAAGGGCAAAGAGGGGCGGACAAGGGCAAAGAGGGGCGGACAAGTGCGGAGAATACGGGACAAGGGCAACGAGGGGCGGACAAGGGCAACGAGGGGCGGACAAGGGCAACGAGGGGCGGACAAGGGCAACGAGGGGCGGACAAGGGCGGAGAATACGGGACAAGGGCAAAGAGGGGCGGACAAGGGCGGAGAATACGGGACAAGGGCAAAGAGGGGTGGACAAGGGCGGAGAATACGGGACAAGGGCAAAGAGGGGCGGACAAGGGCGGAGAATACGGGACAAGGGCAAAGAGGGGCGGACAAGGGCGGAGAATACGGGACAAGGGCAAAGAGGGGCGGACAAGGGCAAAGAGGGGCGGACAAGGGCAAAGAGGGGCGGACAAGGGCAAAGAGGGGCGGACAAGGGCAAAGAGGGGCGGACAAGGGCAAAGAGGGGCGGACAAGGGCGGAGAATACGGGACAAGGGCAAAGAGGGGCGGACAAGGGCAAAGAGGGGCGGACAAGGGCAAAGAGGGGCGGACAAGGGCAAAGAGGGGCGGACAAGGGCAAAGAGGGGCGGACAAGGGCAAAGAGGGGCGGACAAGGGCAAAGAGGGGCGGACAAGGGCAAAGAGGGGCGGACAAGGGCAAAGAGGGGCGGACAAGGGCAAAGAGGGGCGGACAAGGGCGGAGAATACGGGACAAGGGCGGAGAATACGGGACAGGGGCGGAGAATACGGGACAAGGGCGGAGAATACGGGACAAGGGCAAAGAGGGGCGGACAAGGGCGGAGAATACCGGACAAGGGCAAAGAGGGGCGGACAAGGGCGGAGAATACGGGACAAGGGCAAAGAGGGGCGGACAAGGGCAAAGAGGGGCGGACAAGGGCGGAGAATACGGGACAAGGACAAAGAGGGGCGGACAAGGGCAAAGAGGGGCGGACAAGGGCAAAGAGGGGCGGACAAGGGCGGAGAATACGGGACAAGGGCAAAGAGGGGCGGACAAGGGCAAAGAGGGGCGGACAAGGGCAAAGAGGGGCGGACAAGGGCAAAGAGGGGCGGACAAGGGCAAAGAGGGGCGGACAAGGGCAAAGAGGGGCGGACAAGGGCAAAGAGGGGCGGACAAGGGCAAAGAGGGGCGGACAAGGGCGGAGAATATGGGACAAGGGCAAAGAGGGGCGGACAAGAGCGGAGAATACGGGACAAGGGCAAAGAGGGGCGGACAAGGGCGGAGAATACGGGACAAGGGCAAAGAGGGGCGGACAAGGGCGGAGAATACGGTACAAGGGCAAAGAGGGGCGGACAAGGGCGGAGAATACGGGACAAGGGCAAAGAGGGGCGGACAAGGGCAAAGAGGGGCGGACAAGGGCAAAGAGGGGCGGACAAGGGCAAAGAGGGGCGGACAAGGGCAAAGAGGGGCGGACAAGGGCAAAGAGGGGCGGACAAGGGCAAAGAGGGGCGGACAAGGGCAAAGAGGGGCGGACAAGGGCAAAGAGGGGCGGACAAGGGCAAAGAGGGGCGGACAAGGGCGGAGAATACGGGACAAGGGCAAAGAGGGGCGGACAAGGGCGGAGAATACGGGACAAGGGCAAAGAGGGGCGGACAAGGGCGGAGAATACGGGACAAGGGCAAAGAGGGGCGGACAAGGGCGGAGAATACGGGACAAGGGCAAAGAGGGGCGGAGAAGGGCGGAGAATACGGGACAAGGGAAAAGAGAGGCGGACAAGGGCGGAGAATACGGGACAAGGGCAAAGAGGGGCGGACAAGGGCAAAGAGGGGCGGACAAGGGCAAAGAGGGGCGGACAAGGGCAAAGAGGGGCGGACAAGGGCAAAGAGGGGCGGACAAGGGCAAAGAGGGGCGGACAAGGGCAAAGAGGGGCGGACAAGGGCAAAGAGGGGCGGACAAGGGCAAAGAGGGGCGGACAAGGGCGGAGAATACGGGACAAGGGCAAAGAGGGGCGGACAAGGGCGGAGAATACGGGACAAGGGCAAAGAGGGGCGGACAAGGGCGGAGAATACGGGACAAGGGCAAAGAGGGGCGGACAAGGGCGGAGAATACGGGACAAGGGCAAAGAGGGGCGGACAAGGGCGGAGAATACGGGACAAGGGCAAAGAGGGGCGGACAAGGGCTGAGAATACGGGACAAGGGCAAAGAGGGGCGGACAAGGGCGGAGAATACGGGACAAGGGCAAAGAGGGGCGGACAAGGGCGGAGAATACGGGACAAGGGCAAAGAGGGGCGGACAAGGGCGGAGAATACGGGACAAGGGCAAAGAGGGGCGGACAAGGGCAAAGAGGGGCGGACAAGGGCAAAGAGGGGCGGACAAGGTCAAAGAGGGGCGGACAAGGGCAAAGAGGGGCGGACAAGGGCGGAGAATACGGGACAAGGGCAAAGAGGGGCGGACAAGGGCGGAGAATACGGGACAAGGGCATAGAGGGGCGGACAAGGGCGGAGAATACGGGACAAGGGCAAAGAGGGGCGGAAAAGGGCGGAGAATACGGGACAAGGGCAAAGAGGGGCGGACAAGGGCGGAGAATACGGGACAAGGGCAAAGAGGGGCGGACAAGGGCGGAGAATACGGGACAAGGGCAAAGAGGGGCGGACAAGGGCAAAGAGGGGCGGACAAGGGCAAAGAGGGGCGGACAAGGGCAAAGAGGGGCGGACAAGGGCAAAGAGGGGCGGACAAGGGCAAAGAGGGGCGGACACGGGCAAAGAGGGGCGGACAAGTGCAAAGAGGGGCGGACAAGGGCAAAGAGGGGCGCACAAGGGCAAAGAGGGGCGGACAAGGGCAAAGAGGGGCGGACAAAGGCAAAGAGGGGCGGACAAGTTCAAAGAGGGGCGGACAAGGGCAAAGAGGGGCGGACAAGGGCGGAGAATACGGGACAAGGGCAAAGAGGGGCGGAAAAGGGCGGAGAGCACGGGACAAGGGCAAAGAGGGGCGGACAAGGGCAAAGAGGGGCGGACAAGGGCGGAGAATACAGGACAAGGGCAAAGAGGGGCGGACAAGGGCAAAGAGGGGCGGACAAGGGCAAAGAGGGGCGGACAAGGGCGGAGAATACGGGACAAGGGCAACGAGGGGCGGACAAGGGCAACGAGGGGCGGACAAGGGCAACGAGGGGCGGACAAGGGCAACGAGGGGCGGACAAGGGCAACGAGGGGCGGACAAGGGCAACGAGGGGCGGACAAGGGCAAAGAGGGGCGGACAAGGGCAAAGAGGGGCGGACAAGGGCAAAGAGGGGCGGACAAGGGCAAAGAGGGGCGGACAAATGCGGAAAATACGGGACAAGGGCAAAGAGGGGCGGACAAGGGCAAAGAGGGGCGGACAAAGGCGGAAAATACGGGACAAGGGCAAAGAGGGGCGGACAAGGGCGGAGAATACGGGACAAGGGCAAAGAGGGGCGGACAAGGGCGGAGAATACGGGACAAGGGCAAAGAGGGGCGGACAAGGGCGGAGAATACGGGACAAGGGCAAAGAGGTTCGGACAAGGGCGTAGAATACGGGACAAGGGCAAAGAGGGGCGGACAAGGGCGGAGAATACGGGACAAGGGCAAAGAGGGGCGGACAAGGGCAAAGAGGGGCGGACAAGGGCAAAGAGGGGCGGACAAAGGCGGAAAATACGGGACAAGGGCAAAGAGGGGCGGACAAGGGCAAAGAGGGGCGGACAATGGCGGAAAATACGGGACAAGGGCAAAGAGGGTCGGACAAGGGCGGAGAATACGGGACAAGGGCAAAGAGGGGCGGACAAGGGCAAAGAGGGGCGGACAAGGGCAAAGAGGGGCGGACAAGGGCAAAGAGGGGCGGACAAGGGCAAAGAGGGGCGGACAAGGGCAAAGAGGGGCGGACAAGGGCAAAGAGGGGCGGACAAGGGCAAAGAGGGGCGGACAAGGGCAAAGAGGGGCGGACAAGGGCAAAGAGGGGCGGACAAGGGCAAAGAGGGGCGGACAAGGGCGGAGAATACGGGACAAGGGCGGAGAATACGGGCGAACAAGGGCGGAGAATACGGGACAAGGGCGGAGAATACGGGACAAGGGCAAGGAGGGGCGGACAAGGGCGGAGAATACGGGACAAGGGCAAAGAGGGGCGGACAAGGGCAAAGAGGGGCGGACAAGGGCAAAGAGGGGCGGACAAGTGCGGAGAATACGGGACAAGGGCAAAGAGGGGCGGACAAGGGCAAAGAGGGGCGGACAAGGGCAAAGAGGGGCGGACAAGGGCAAAGAGGGGCGGACAAGGGCAAAGAGGGGCGGACAAGGGCAAAGAGGGGCGGACAAGGGCAAAGAGGGGCGGACAAGGGCAAAGAGGGGCGGACAAGGGCAAAGAGGGGCGGACAAGGGCAAAGAGGGGCGGACAAGGGCAAAGAGGGGCGGACAAGGGCGGAGAATACGGGACAAGGGCAAAGAGGGGCGGACAAGGGCAAAGAGGGGCGGACAAGGGCAAAGAGGGGCGGACAAGGGCAAAGAGGGGCGGACAAGGGCAAAGAGGGGCGGACAAGGGCAAAGAGGGGCGGACAAGGGCAAAGAGGGGCGGACAAGGGCAAAGAGGGGCGGACAAGGGCAAAGAGGGGCGGACAAGGGCAAAGAGGGGCGGACAAGGGCAAAGAGGGGCGGACAAGGGCGGAGAATACGGGACAAGGGCAAAGAGGGGCGGACAAGGGCAAAGAGGGGCGGACAAGGGCAAAGAGGGGCGGACAAGGGCAAAGAGGGGCGGACAAGGGCAAAGAGGGGCGGACAAGGGCAAAGAGGGGCGGACAAGGGCGGAGAATACGGGACAAGGGCAAAGAGGGGCGGACAAGGGCGGAGAATACGGGACAAGGGCAAAGAGGGGCGGACAAGGGCAAAGAGGGGCGGACAAGGGCAAAGAGGGGCGGACAAGGGCAAAGAGGGGCGGACAAGGGCAAAGAGGGGCGGACAAGGGCGGAGAATACGGGACAAGGGCAAAGAGGGGCGGACAAGGGCAAAGAGGGGCGGACAAGGGCAAAGAGGGGCGGACAAGGGCAAAGAGGGGCGGACAAGGGCAAAGAGGGGCGGACAAGGGCAAAGAGGGGCGGACAAGGGCAAAGAGGGGCGGACAAGGGCAAAGAGGGGCGGACAAGGGCAAAGAGGGGCGGACAAGGGCGGAGAATACGGGACAAGGGCAAAGAGGGGCGGACAAGGGCGGAGAATACGGGACAAGGGCAAAGAGGGGCGGACAAGGGCAAAGAGGGGCGGACAAGGGCAAAGAGGGGCGGACAAGGGCAAAGAGGGGCGGACAAGGGCAAAGAGGGGCGGACAAGGGCAAAGAGGGGCGGACAAGGGCAAAGAGGGGCGGACAAGGGCAAAGAGGGGCGGACAAGGGCAAAGAGGGGCGGACAAGGGCAAAGAGGGGCGGACAAGGGCAAAGAGGGGCGGACAAGGGCGGAGAATACGGGACAAGGGCAAAGAGGGGCGGACAAGGGCGGAGAATACGGGACAAGGGCGGAGAATACGGGACAAGGGCGGAGAATACGGGACAAGGGCAAAGAGGGGCGGACAAGGGCAAAGAGGGGCGGACAAGGGCAAAGAGGTCGGACAAGGGCAAAGAGGGGCGGACAAGGGCAAAGAGGGGCGGACAAGGGCAAAGAGGGGCGGACAAGGGCAAAGAGGGGCGGACAAGGGCAAAGAGGGGCGGACAAGGGCAAAGAGGGGCGGACAAGGGCGGAGAATACGGGACAAGGGCAAAGAGGGGCGGACAAGGGCGGAGAATACGGGACAAGGGCAAAGAGGGGCGGACAAGGGCGGAGAATACGGGACAAGGGCAAAGAGGGGCGGACAAGGGCGGAGAATACGGGACAAGGGCAAAGAGGGGCGGACAAGGGCAAAGAGGGGCGGACAAGGGCAAAGAGGGGCGGACAAGGGCAAAGAGGGGCGGACAAGGGCAAAGAGGGGCGGACAAGGGCAAAGAGGGGCGGACAAGGGCAAAGAGGGGCGGACAAGGGCAAAGAGGGGCGGACAAGGGCAAAGAGGGGCGGACAAGGGCAAAGAGGGGCGGACAAGGGCAAAGAGGGGCGGACAAGGGCAAAGAGGGGCGGACAAGGGCAAAGAGGGGCGGACAAGGGCAAAGAGGGGCGGACAAGGGCAAAGAGGGGCGGACAAGGGCAAAGAGGGGCGGACAAGGGTAGAGAATACGGGACAAGGGCGGAGAATACGGGACAAGGGCGGAGAATACGGGAAAAGGGCAAAGAGGGGCGGACAAGGGCGGAGAATACGGGACAAGGGCAAAGAGGGGCGGACAAGGGCAAAGAGGGGCGGACAAGGGCAAAGAGGGGCGGACAAGGGCAAAGAGGGGCGGACAAGGGCAAAGAGGGGCGGACAAGGGCAAAGAGGGGCGGACAAGGGCAAAGAGGGGCGGACAAGGGCAAAGAGGGGCGGACAAGGGCAAAGAGGGGCGGACAAGGGCGGAGAATACGGGACAAGGGCAAAGAGGGGCGGACAAGGGCAAAGAGGGGCGGACAAGGGCAAAGAGGGGCGGACAAGGGCAAAGAGGGGCGGACAAGGGCAAAGAGGGGCGGACAAGGGCAAAGAGGGGCGGACAAGGGCAAAGAGGGGCGGACAAGGGCAAAGAGGGGCGGACAAGGGCAAAGAGGGGCGGACAAGGGCAAAGAGGGGCGGACAAGGGCAAAGAGGGGCGGACAAGGGCAAAGAGGGGCGGACAAGGGCAAAGAGGGGCGGACAAGGGCAAAGAGGGGCGGACAAGGGCAAAGAGGGGCGGACAAGGGCAAAGAGGGGCGGACAAGGGCAAAGAGGGGCGGACAAGGGCGGAGAATACGGGACAAGGGCAAAGAGGGGCGGACAAGGGCGGAGAATACGGGACAAGGGCAAAGAGGGGCGGACAAGGGCGGAGAATACGGGACAAGGGCAAAGAGGGTCGGACAAGGGCGGAGAATACGGGACAAGGGCAAAGAGGGGCGGACAAGGGCGGAGAATACGGGACAAGGGCAAAGAGGGGCGGACAAGGGCGGAGAATACGGGACAAGGGCAAAGAGGGGCGGACAAGGGCGGAGAATACGGGACAAGGGCAAAGAGGGGCGGACAAGGGCGGAGAATACGGGACAAGGGCAAAGAGGGGCGGACAAGGGCAAAGAGGGGCGGACAAGGGCAAAGAGGGGCGGACAAGGGCAAAGAGGGGCGGACAAGGGCAAAGAGGGGCGGACAAGGGCAAAGAGGGGCGGACAAGGGCAAAGAGGGGCGGACAAGGGCAAAGAGGGGCGGACAAGGGCAAAGAGGGGCGGACAAGGGCGGAGAATACGGGACAAGGGCAAAGAGGGGCGGACAAGGGCAAAGAGGGGCGGACAAGGGCAAAGAGGGGCGGACAAGGGCAAAGAGGGGCGGACAAGGGCAAAGAGGGGCGGACAAGGGCAAAGAGGGGCGGACAAGGGCAAAGAGGGGCGGACAAGGGCGGAGAATACAGGACAAGGGCAAAGAGGGGCGGACAAGGGCAAAGAGGGGCGGACAAGGGCAAAGAGGGGCGGACAAGTGCGGAGAATACGGGACAAGGGCAACGAGGGGCGGACAAGGGCAACGAGGGGCGGACAAGGGCAACGAGGGGCGGACAAGGGCAACGAGGGGCGGACAAGGGCAACGAGGGGCGGACAAGGGCGGAGAATACGGGACAAGGGCAAAGAGGGGCGGACAAGGGCGGAGAATACGGGACAAGGGCAAAGAGGGGTGGACAAGGGCGGAGAATACGGGACAAGGGCAAAGAGGGGCGGACAAGGGCGGAGAATACGGGACAAGGGCAAAGAGGGGCGGACAAGGGCGGAGAATACGGGACAAGGGCAAAGAGGGGCGGACAAGGGCAAAGAGGGGCGGACAAGGGCAAAGAGGGGCGGACAAGGGCAAAGAGGGGCGGACAAGGGCAAAGAGGGGCGGACAAGGGCAAAGAGGGGCGGACAAGGGCAAAGAGGGGCGGACAAGGGCGGAGAATACGGGACAAGGGCAAAGAGGGGCGGACAAGGGCAAAGAGGGGCGGACAAGGGCAAAGAGGGGCGGACAAGGGCAAAGAGGGGCGGACAAGGGCAAAGAGGGGCGGACAAGGGCAAAGAGGGGCGGACAAGGGCAAAGAGGGGCGGACAAGGGCAAAGAGGGGCGGACAAGGGCAAAGAGGGGCGGACAAGGGCAAAGAGGGGCGGACAAGGGCGGAGAATACGGGACAAGGGCGGAGAATACGGGACAGGGGCGGAGAATACGGGACAAGGGCGGAGAATACGGGACAAGGGCAAAGAGGGGCGGACAAGGGCGGAGAATACGGGACAAGGGCAAAGAGGGGCGGACAAGGGCGGAGAATACGGGACAAGGGCAAAGAGGGGCGGACAAGGGCAAAGAGGGGCGGACAAGGGCGGAGAATACGGGACAAGGACAAAGAGGGGCGGACAAGGGCAAAGAGGGGCGGACAAGGGCAAAGAGGGGCGGACAAGGGCGGAGAATACGGGACAAGGGCAAAGAGGGGCGGACAAGGGCAAAGAGGGGCGGACAAGGGCAAAGAGGGGCGGACAAGGGCAAAGAGGGGCGGACAAGGGCAAAGAGGGGCGGACAAGGGCAAAGAGGGGCGGACAAGGGCAAAGAGGGGCGGACAAGGGCAAAGAGGGGCGGACAAGGGCGGAGAATATGGGACAAGGGCAAAGAGGGGCGGACAAGAGCGGAGAATACGGGACAAGGGCAAAGAGGGGCGGACAAGGGCGGAGAATACGGGACAAGGGCAAAGAGGGGCGGACAAGGGCGGAGAATACGGTACAAGGGCAAAGAGGGGCGGACAAGGGCGGAGAATACGGGACAAGGGCAAAGAGGGGCGGACAAGGGCAAAGAGGGGCGGACAAGGGCAAAGAGGGGCGGACAAGGGCAAAGAGGGGCGGACAAGGGCAAAGAGGGGCGGACAAGGGCAAAGAGGGGCGGACAAGGGCAAAGAGGGGCGGACAAGGGCAAAGAGGGGCGGACAAGGGCAAAGAGGGGCGGACAAGGGCAAAGAGGGGCGGACAAGGGCGGAGAATACGGGACAAGGGCAAAGAGGGGCGGACAAGGGCGGAGAATACGGGACAAGGGCAAAGAGGGGCGGACAAGGGCGGAGAATACGGGACAAGGGCAAAGAGGGGCGGACAAGGGCGGAGAATACGGGACAAGGGCAAAGAGGGGCGGAGAAGGGCGGAGAATACGGGACAAGGGAAAAGAGAGGCGGACAAGGGCGGAGAATACGGGACAAGGGCAAAGAGGGGCGGACAAGGGCAAAGAGGGGCGGACAAGGGCAAAGAGGGGCGGACAAGGGCAAAGAGGGGCGGACAAGGGCAAAGAGGGGCGGACAAGGGCAAAGAGGGGCGGACAAGGGCAAAGAGGGGCGGACAAGGGCAAAGAGGGGCGGACAAGGGCAAAGAGGGGCGGACAAGGGCGGAGAATACGGGACAAGGGCAAAGAGGGGCGGACAAGGGCGGAGAATACGGGACAAGGGCAAAGAGGGGCGGACAAGGGCGGAGAATACGGGACAAGGGCAAAGAGGGGCGGACAAGGGCGGAGAATACGGGACAAGGGCAAAGAGGGGCGGACAAGGGCGGAGAATACGGGACAAGGGCAAAGAGGGGCGGACAAGGGCTGAGAATACGGGACAAGGGCAAAGAGGGGCGGACAAGGGCGGAGAATACGGGACAAGGGCAAAGAGGGGCGGACAAGGGCGGAGAATACGGGACAAGGGCAAAGAGGGGCGGACAAGGGCGGAGAATACGGGACAAGGGCAAAGAGGGGCGGACAAGGGCAAAGAGGGGCGGACAAGGGCAAAGAGGGGCGGACAAGGTCAAAGAGGGGCGGACAAGGGCAAAGAGGGGCGGACAAGGGCGGAGAATACGGGACAAGGGCAAAGAGGGGCGGACAAGGGCGGAGAATACGGGACAAGGGCATAGAGGGGCGGACAAGGGCGGAGAATACGGGACAAGGGCAAAGAGGGGCGGAAAAGGGCGGAGAATACGGGACAAGGGCAAAGAGGGGCGGACAAGGGCGGAGAATACGGGACAAGGGCAAAGAGGGGCGGACAAGGGCGGAGAATACGGGACAAGGGCAAAGAGGGGCGGACAAGGGCAAAGAGGGGCGGACAAGGGCAAAGAGGGGCGGACAAGGGCAAAGAGGGGCGGACAAGGGCAAAGAGGGGCGGACACGGGCAAAGAGGGGCGGACAAGTGCAAAGAGGGGCGGACAAGGGCAAAGAGGGGCGCACAAGGGCAAAGAGGGGCGGACAAGGGCAAAGAGGGGCGGACAAAGGCAAAGAGGGGCGGACAAGTTCAAAGAGGGGCGGACAAGGGCAAAGAGGGGCGGACAAGGGCGGAGAATACGGGACAAGGGCAAAGAGGGGCGGAAAAGGGCGGAGAGCACGGGACAAGGGCAAAGAGGGGCGGACAAGGGCAAAGAGGGGCGGACAAGGGCGGAGAATACAGGACAAGGGCAAAGAGGGGCGGACAAGGGCAAAGAGGGGCGGACAAGGGCAAAGAGGGGCGGACAAGGGCGGAGAATACGGGACAAGGGCAACGAGGGGCGGACAAGGGCAACGAGGGGCGGACAAGGGCAACGAGGGGCGGACAAGGGCAACGAGGGGCGGACAAGGGCAACGAGGGGCGGACAAGGGCAACGAGGGGCGGACAAGGGCGGAGAATACGGGACAAGGGCAAAGAGGGGCGGACAAGGGCGGAGAATACGGGACAAGGGCAAAGAGGGGCGGACAAGGGCGGAGAATACGGGACAAGGGCAAAGAGGGGCGGACAAGGGCGGAGAATACGGGACAAGGGCAAAGAGGGGCGGACAAGGGCGGAGAATACGGGACAAGGGCAAAGAGGGGCGGACAAGGGCAAAGAGGGGCGGACAAGGGCAAAGAGGGGCGGACAAGGGCAAAGAGGGGCGGACAAGGGCAAAGAGGGGCGGACAAGGGCAAAGAGGGGCGGACAAGGGCGGAGAATACGGGACAAGGGCAAAGAGGGGCGGACAAGGGCAAAGAGGGGCGGACAAGGGCAAAGAGGGGCGGACAAGGGCAAAGAGGGGCGGACAAGGGCAAAGAGGGGCGGACAAGGGCAAAGAGGGGCGGACAAGGGCAAAGAGGGGCGGACAAGGGCAAAGAGGGGCGGACAAGGGCGGAGAATACGGGACAAGGGCGGAGAATACGGGACAAGTGCGGAGAATACGGGACAAGGGCGGAGAATACGGGACAAGGGCAAAGAGGGGCGGACAAGGGCGGAGAATACGGGACAAGGGCAAAGAGGGGCGGACAAGGGCGGAGAATACGGGACAAGGGCAAAGAGGGGCGGACAAGGGCAAAGAGGGGCGGACAAGGGCGGAGAATACGGGACAAGGACAAAGAGGGGCGGACAAGGGCAAAGAGGGGCGGACAAGGGCAAAGAGGGGCGGACAAGGGCAAAGAGGGGCGGACAAGGGCGGAGAATACGGGACAAGGGCAAAGAGGGGCGGACAAGGGCAAAGAGGGGCGGACAAGGGCAAAGAGGGGCGGACAAGGGCAAAGAGGGGCGGACAAGGGCAAAGAGGGGCGGACAAGGGCAAAGAGGGGCGGACAAGGGCAAAGAGGGGCGGACAAGGGCAAAGAGGGGCGGACAAGGGCAAAGAGGGGCGGACAAGGGCAAAGAGGGGCGGACAAGGGCAAAGAGGGGCGGACAAGGGCAAAGAGGGGCGGACAAGGGCGGAGAATATGGGACAAGGGCAAAGAGGGGCGGACAAGAGCGGAGAATACGGGACAAGGGCAAAGAGGGGCGGACAAGGGCGGAGAATACGGGACAAGGGCAAAGAGGGGCGGACAAGGGCGGAGAATACGGGACAAGGGCAAAGAGGGGCGGACAAGGGCAAAGAGGGGCGGACAAGGGCAAAGAGGGGCGGACAAGGGCAAAGAGGGGCGGACAAGGGCAAAGAGGGGCGGACAAGGGCAAAGAGGGGCGGACAAGGGCAAAGAGGGGCGGACAAGGGCAAAGAGGGGCGGACAAGGGCAAAGAGGGGCGGACAAGGGCAAAGAGGGGCGGACAAGGGCAAAGAGGGGCGGACAAGGGCAAAGAGGGGCGGACAAGGGCAAAGAGGGGCGGACAAGGGCGGAGAATACGGGACAAGGGCAAAGAGGGGCGGACAAGGGCGGAGAATACGGGACAAGGGCAAAGAGGGGCGGACAAGGGCGGAGAATACGGGACAAGGGCAAAGAGGGGCGGACAAGGGCGGAGAATACGGGACAAGGGCAAAGAGGGGCGGAGAAGGGCGGAGAATACGGGACAAGGGAAAAGAGAGGCGGACAAGGGCGGAGAATACGGGACAAGGGCAAAGAGGGGCGGACAAGGGCAAAGAGGGGCGGACAAGGGCAAAGAGGGGCGGACAAGGGCAAAGAGGGGCGGACAAGGGCAAAGAGGGGCGGACAAGGGCAAAGAGGGGCGGACAAGGGCAAAGAGGGGCGGACAAGGGCGGAGAATACGGGACAAGGGCAAAGAGGGGCGGACAAGGGCGGAGAATACGGGACAAGGGCAAAGAGGGGCGGACAAGGGCGGAGAATACGGGACAAGGGCAAAGAGGGGCGGACAAGGGCGGAGAATACGGGACAAGGGCAAAGAGGGGCGGACAAGGGCGGAGAATACGGGACAAGGGCAAAGAGGGGCGGACAAGGGCTGAGAATACGGGACAAGGGCAAAGAGGGGCGGACAAGGGCGGAGAATACGGGACAAGGGCAAAGAGGGGCGGACAAGGGCGGAGAATACGGGACAAGGGCAAAGAGGGGCGGACAAGGGCGGAGAATACGGGACAAGGGCAAAGAGGGGCGGACAAGGGCAAAGAGGGGCGGACAAGGGCAAAGAGGGGCGGACAAGGGCAAAGAGGGGCGGACAAGGTCAAAGAGGGGCGGACAAGGGCGGAGAATACGGGACAAGGGCAAAGAGGGGCGGACAAGGTCAAAGAGGGGCGGACAAGGGCGGAGAATACGGGACAAGGGCAAAGAGGGGCGGACAAGGGCGGAGAATACGGGACAAGGGCAAAGAGGGGCGGACAAGGGCGGAGAATACGGGACAAGGGCAAAGAGGGGCGGAAAAGGGCGGAGAATACGGGACAAGGGCAAAGAGGGGCGGACAAGGGCGGAGAATACGGGACAAGGGCAAAGAGGGGCGGACAAGGGCGGAGAATACGGGACAAGGGCAAAGAGGGGCGGACAAGGGCAAAGAGGGGCGGACAAGGGCAAAGAGGGGCGGACAAGGGCAAAGAGGGGCGGACAAGGGCAAAGAGGGGCGGACACGGGCAAAGAGGGGCGGACAAGTGCAAAGAGGGGCGGACAAGGGCAAAGAGGGGCGCACAAGGGCAAAGAGGGGCGGACAAGGGCAAAGAGGGGCGGACAAAGGCAAAGAGGGGCGGACAAGTTCAAAGAGGGGCGGACAAGGGCAAAGAGGGGCGGACAAGGGCGGAGAATACGGGACAAGGGCAAAGAGGGGCGGAAAAGGGCGGAGAGCACGGGACAAGGGCAAAGAGGGGCGGACAAGGGCAAAGAGGGGCGGACAAGGGCAAAGAGGGGCGGACAAGGGCAAAGAGGGGCGGACAAGGGCGGAGAATACGGGACAAGGGCAAAGAGGGGCGGAAAAGGGCGGAGAATACGGGACAAGGGCAAAGAGGGGCGGACAAGGGCGGAGAATACGGGACAAGGGCAAAGAGGGGCGGACAAGGGCGGAGAATACGGGACAAGGGCAAAGAGGGGCGGACAAGGGCGGAGAATACGGGACAAGGGCAAAGAGGGGCGGACAAGGGCGGAGAATACGGGACAAGGGCAAAGAGGGGCGGACAAGGGCGGAGAATACGGGACAAGGGCAAAGAGGGGCGGACAAGGGCGGAGAATACGGGACAAGGGCAAAGAGGGGCGGACAAGGGCGGATAATACGGGACAAGGGCAAAGAGGGGCGGACAAGGGCAAAGAGGGGCGGACAAGGGCAAAGAGGGGCGGACAAGGGCAAAGAGGGGCGGACAAGGGCAAAGAGGGGCGGACAAGGGCAAAGAGGGGCGGACAAGGGCAAAGAGGGGCGGACAAGGGCAAAGAGGGGCGGACAAGGGCAAAGAGGGGCGGACAAGGGCAAAGAGGGGCGGACAAGGGCAAAGAGGGGCGGACAAGGGCAAAGAGGGGCGGACAAGGGCAAAGAGGGGCGGACAAGGGCAAAGAGGGGCGGACAAGGGCAAAGAGGGGCGGACAAGGGCAAAGAGGGGCGGACAAGGGCAAAGAGGGTCAGACAAGGGCAAAGAGGGGCAGACAAGTGCGGAAAATACGGGACAAGGGCAAAGAGGGGCGGATAAGGGCGGAGAATACGGGACAAGGGCAAAGAGGGGCGGACAAGGGCGGAGAATACGGGACAAGGGCAAAGAGGGGCAGACAAGGGCGGAGAATACGGGACAAGGGCAAAGAGGGGCGGACAAGGGCGGAGAATACGGGAGAAGGGCAAAGAGGAGCGGACAAGGGCGGAGAATACGGGACAAGTGCAAAGAGGGGCGGACAAGGGCAAAGAGGGGCGGACAAGGGCAAAGAGGGGCGGACAAGGGCAAAGAGGGGCGGACAAAGGCAAAGAGGGGCGGACAAAGGCAAAGAGGGGCGGACAAGGGCAAAGAGGGGCGGACAAGGGCAAAGAGGGGCGGACAAGGGCAAAGAGGGGCGGACAAATGCGGAAAATACGGGACAAGGGCAAAGAGGGGCGGACAAGGGCAAAGAGGGGCGGACAAAGGCGGAAAATACGGGACAAGGGCAAAGAGGGGCGGACAAGGGCGGAGAATACGGGACAAGGGCAAAGAGGGGCGGACAAGGGCGGAGAATACGGGACAAGGGCAAAGAGGGGCGGACAAGGGCAAAGAGGGGCGGACAAGGGCAAAGAGGGGCGGACAAGGGCAAAGAGGGGCGGACAAAGGCGGAAAATACGGGACAAGGGCAAAGAGGGGCGGACAAGGGCAAAGAGGGGCGGACAATGGCGGAAAATACGGGACAAGGGCAAAGAGGGTCGGACAAGGGCGGAGAATACGGGACAAGGGCAAAGAGGGGCGGACAAGGGCAAAGAGGGGCGGACAAGGGCAAAGAGGGGCGGACAAGGGCAAAGAGGGGCGGACAAGGGCAAAGAGGGGCGGACAAGGTCAAAGAGGGGCGGACAAGGGCAAAGAGGGGCGGACAAGGGCAAAGAGGGGCGGACAAGGGCAAAGAGGGGCGGACAAGGGCGGAGAATACGGGACAAGGGCGGAGAATACGGG
This sequence comes from Phaenicophaeus curvirostris, assembly GCF_032191515.1. Taxonomy (NCBI): domain Eukaryota; kingdom Metazoa; phylum Chordata; class Aves; order Cuculiformes; family Cuculidae; genus Phaenicophaeus; species Phaenicophaeus curvirostris. The sequence continues at coordinate 14,011 of NW_027206857.1, read as the reverse complement.
CGAACAAGGGCGGAGAATACGGGACAAGGGCGGAGAATACGGGACAAGGGCGGAGAATACGGGACAAGGGCAAGGAGGGGCGGACAAGGACGGAGAATACGGGACAAGGGCAAAGAGGGGCGGACAAGGGCGGAGAATACGGGACAAGGGCAAAGAGGGGCGGACAAGGGCAAAGAGGGGCGGACAAGGGCAAAGAGGGGCGGACAAGGGCAAAGAGGGGCGGACAAGGGCAAAGAGGGGCGGACAAGGGCAAAGAGGGGCGGACAAGGGCAAAGAGGGGCGGACAAGGGCAAAGAGGGGCGGACAAGGGCAAAGAGGGGCGGACAAGGGCAAAGAGGGGCGGACAAGGGCAAAGAGGGGCGGACAAGGGCAAAGAGGGGCGGACAAGGGCAAAGAGGGGCGGACAAGGGCAAAAAGGGGCGGACAAGGGCAAAGAGGGGCGGACAAGGGCAAAGAGGGGCGGACAAGGGCAAAGAGGGGCAGACAAGTGCGGAAAATACGGGACAAGGGCAAAGAGGGGCGGATAAGGGCGGAGAATACGGGACAAGGGCAAAGAGGGGCGGACAAGGGCGGAGAATACGGGACAAGGGCAAAGAGGGGCAGACAAGGGCGGAGAATACGGGACAAGGGCAAAGAGGGGCGGACAAGGGCGGAGAATACGGGAGAAGGGCAAAGAGGGGCGGACAAGGGCGGAGAATACGGGACAAGTGCAAAGAGGGGCGGACAAGGGCAAAGAGGGGCGGACAAGGGCAAAGAGGGGCGGACAAGGGCAAAGAGGGGCGGACAAGGGCAAAGAGGGGCGGACAAGGGCAAAGAGGGGCGGACAAGGGCAAAGAGGGGCGGACAAGGGCAAAGAGGGGCGGACAAAGGCAAAGAGGGGCGGACAAGGGCAAAGAGGGGCGGACAAGGGCAAAGAGGGGCGGACAAGGGCAAAGAGGGGCGGACAAGGGCAAAGAGGGGCGGACAAGGGCAAAGAGGGGCGGACAAATGCGGAAAATACGGGACAAGGGCAAAGAGGGGCGGACAAGGGCAAAGAGGGGCGGACAAAGGCGGAAAATACGGGACAAGGGCAAAGAGGGGCGGACAAGGGCGGAGAATACGGGACAAGGGCAAAGAGGGGCGGACAAGTGCGGAGAATACGGGACAAGGGCAAAGAGGGGCGGACAAGGGCGGAGAATACGGGACAAGGGCAAAGAGGTTCGGACAAGGGCGTAGAATACGGGACAAGGGCAAAGAGGGGCGGACAAGGGCGGAGAATACGGGACAAGGGCAAAGAGGGGCGGACAAGGGCAAAGAGGGGCGGACAAGGGCAAAGAGGGGCGGACAAGGGCAAAGAGGGGCGGACAAGGGCAAAGAGGGGCGGACAAAGGCGGAAAATACGGGACAAGGGCAAAGAGGGGCGGACAAGGGCAAAGAGGGGCGGACAAGGGCAAAGAGGGGCGGACAATGGCGGAAAATACGGGACAAGGGCAAAGAGGGTCGGACAAGGGCGGAGAATACGGGACAAGGGCAAAGAGGGGCGGACAAGGGCAAAGAGGGGCGGACAAGGGCAAAGAGGGGCGGACAAGGGCAAAGAGGGGCGGACAAGGGCAAAGAGGGGCGGACAAGGGCAAAGAGGGGCGGACAAGGGCAAAGAGGGGCGGACAAGGGCGGAGAATACGGGACAAGGGCGGAGAATACGGGCGAACAAGGGCGGAGAATACGGGACAAGGGCGGAGAATACGGGACAAGGGCAAGGATGGGCGGACAAGGGCGGAGAATACGGGACAAGGGCAAAGAGGGGCGGACAAGGGCAAAGAGGGGCGGACAAGGGCAAAGAGGGGCGGACAAGTGCGGAGAATACGGGACAAGGGCAAAGAGGGGCGGACAAGGGCAAAGAGGGGTGGACAAGGGCAAAGAGGGGCGGACAAGGGCAAAGAGGGGCGGACAAGGGCAAAGAGGGGCGGACAAGGGCAAAGAGGGGCGGACAAGGGCAAAGAGGGGCGGACAAGGGCGGAGAATACGGGACAAGGGCAAAGAGGGGCGGACAAGGGCAAAGAGGGGCGGACAAGGGCAAAGAGGGGCGGACAAGGGCAAAGAGGGGCGGACAAGGGCAAAGAGGGGCGGACAAGGGCAAAGAGGGGCGGACAAGGGCAAAGAGGGGCGGACAAGGGCAAAGAGGGGCGGACAAGGGCAAAGAGGGGCGGACAAGGGCAAAGAGGGGCGGACAAGGGCAAAGAGGGGCGGACAAGGGCGGAGAATACGGGACAAGGGCAAAGAGGGGCGGACAAGGGCAAAGAGGGGCGGACAAGGGCAAAGAGGGGCGGACAAGGGCAAAGAGGGGCGGACAAGGGCAAAGAGGGGCGGACAAGGGCAAAGAGGGGCGGACAAGGGCAAAGAGGGGCGGACAAGGGCAAAGAGGGGCGGACAAGGGCGGAGAATACGGGACAAGGGCAAAGAGGGGCGGACAAGGGCGGAGAATACGGGACAAGGGCAAAGAGGGGCGGACAAGGGCAAAGAGGGGCGGACAAGGGCAAAGAGGGGCGGACAAGGGCAAAGAGGGGCGGACAAGGGCAAAGAGGGGCGGACAAGGGCAAAGAGGGGCGGACAAGGGCAAAGAGGGGCGGACAAGGGCAAAGAGGGGCGGACAAGGGCAAAGAGGGGCGGACAAGGGCAAAGAGGGGCGGACAAGGGCGGAGAATACGGGACAAGGGCAAAGAGGGGCGGACAAGGGCGGAGAATACGGGACAAGGGCGGAGAATACGGGACAAGGGCGGAGAATACGGGACAAGGGCGGAGAATACGGGACAAGGGCAAAGAGGGGCGGACAAGGGCAAAGAGGGGCGGACAAGGGCAAAGAGGGGCGGACAAGGGCAAAGAGGGGCGGACAAGGGCAAAGAGGGGCGGACAAGGGCAAAGAGGGGCGGACAAGGGCAAAGAGGGGCGGACAAGGGCAAAGAGGGGCGGACAAGGGCAAAGAGGGGCGGACAAGGGCGGAGAATACGGGACAAGGGCAAAGAGGGGCGGACAAGGGCGGAGAATACGGGACAAGGGCAAAGAGGGGCGGACAAGGGCGGAGAATACGGGACAAGGGCAAAGAGGGGCGGACAAGGGCGGAGAATACGGGACAAGGGCAAAGAGGGGCGGACAAGGGCAAAGAGGGGCGGACAAGGGCAAAGAGGGGCGGACAAGGGCAAAGAGGGGCGGACAAGGGCAAAGAGGGGCGGACAAGGGCAAAGAGGGGCGGACAAGGGCAAAGAGGGGCGGACAAGGGCAAAGAGGGGCGGACAAGGGCAAAGAGGGGCGGACAAGGGCAAAGAGGGGCGGACAAGGGCAAAGAGGGGCGGACAAGGGTAGAGAATACGGGACAAGGGCGGAGAATACGGGACAAGGGCGGAGAATACGGGACAAGGGCAAAGAGGGGCGGACAAGGGCGGAGAATACGGGACAAGGGCAAAGAGGGGCGGACAAGGGCAAAGAGGGGCGGACAAGGGCAAAGAGGGGCGGACAAGGGCAAAGAGGGGCGGACAAGGGCAAAGAGGGGCGGACAAGGGCAAAGAGGGGCGGACAAGGGCAAAGAGGGGCGGACAAGGGCAAAGAGGGGCGGACAAGGGCGGAGAATACGGGACAAGGGCAAAGAGGGTCGGACAAGGGCAAAGAGGGGCGGACAAGGGCAAAGAGGGGCGGACAAGGGCAAAGAGGGGCGGACAAGGGCAAAGAGGGGCGGACAAGGGCAAAGAGGGGCGGACAAGGGCAAAGAGGGGCGGACAAGGGCAAAGAGGGGCGGACAAGGGCAAAGAGGGGCGGACAAGGGCAAAGAGGGGCGGACAAGGGCAAAGAGGGGCGGACAAGGGCAAAGAGGGGCGGACAAGGGCAAAGAGGGGCGGACAAGGGCAAAGAGGGGCGGACAAGGGCGGAGAATACGGGACAAGGGCAAAGAGGGGCGGACAAGGGCGGAGAATACGGGACAAGGGCAAAGAGGGGCGGACAAGGGCGGAGAATACGGGACAAGGGCAAAGAGGGGCGGACAATGGCGGAGAATACGGGACAAGGGCAAAGAGGGGCGGACAAGGGCGGAGAATACGGGACAAGGGCAAAGAGGGGCGGACAAGGGCGGAGAATACGGGACAAGGGCAAAGAGGGGCGGACAAGGGCGGAGAATACGGGACAAGGGCAAAGAGGGGCGGACAAGGGCGGAGAATACGGGACAAGGGCAAAGAGGGGCGGACAAGGGCAAAGAGGGGCGGACAAGGGCAAAGAGGGGCGGACAAGGGCAAAGGGGGCGGACAAGGGCAAAGAGGGGCGGACAAGGGCAAAGAGGGGCGGACAAGGGCAAAGAGGGGCGGACAAGGGCAAAGAGGGGCGGACAAGGGCGGAGAATACGGGACAAGGGCAAAGAGGGGCGGACAAGGGCAAAGAGGGGCGGACAAGGGCAAAGAGGGGCGGACAAGGGCAAAGAGGGGCGGACAAGGGCAAAGAGGGGCGGACAAGGGCAAAGAGGGGCGGACAAGGGCAAAGAGGGGCGGACAAGGGCGGAGAATACAGGACAAGGGCAAAGAGGGGCGGACAAGGGCAAAGAGGGGCGGACAAGGGCAAAGAGGGGCGGACAAGGGCAAAGAGGGGCGGACAAGGGCGGAGAATACGGGACAAGGGCAACGAGGGGCGGACAAGGGCAACGAGGGGCGGACAAGGGCAACGAGGGGCGGACAAGGGCAACGAGGGGCGGACAAGGGCAACGAGGGGCGGACAAGGGCAACGAGGGGCGGACAAGGGCGGAGAATACGGGACAAGGGCAAAGAGGGGCGGACAAGTGCGGAGAATACGGGACAAGGGCAAAGAGGGGCGGACAAGGGCGGAGAATACGGGACAAGGGCAAAGAGGGGCGGACAAGGGCGGAGAATACGGGACAAGGGCAAAGAGGGGCGGACAAGGGCGGAGAATACGGGACAAGGGCAAAGAGGGGCGGACAAGGGCGGAGAATACGGGACAAGGGCAAAGAGGGGCGGACAAGGGCAAAGAGGGGCGGACAAGGGCAAAGAGGGGCGGACAAGGGCAAAGAGGGGCGGACAAGGGCAAAGAGGGGCGGACAAGGGCAAAGAGGGGCGGACAAGGGCAAAGAGGGGCGGACAAGGGCAAAGAGGGGCGGACAAGGGCAAAGAGGGGCGGACAAGGGCAAAGAGGGGCGGACAAGGGCAAAGAGGGGCGGACAAGGGCAAAGAGGGGCGGACAAGGGCAAAGAGGGGCGGACAAGGGCAAAGAGGGGCGGACAAGGGCAAAGAGGGGCGGACAAGGGCAAAGAGGGGCGGACAAGGGCGGAGAATACGGGACAAGGGCGGAGAATACGGGACAAGGGCGGAGAATACGGGACAAGGGCGGAGAATACGGGACAAGGGCAAAGAGGGGCGGACAAGGGCGGAGAATACGGGACAAGGGCAAAGAGGGGCGGACAAGGGCAAAGAGGGGCGGACAAGGGCAAAGAGGGGCGGACAAGGGCAAAGAGGGGCGGACAAGGGCAAAGAGGGGCGGACAAGGGCAAAGACGGGCGGACAAATGCGGAAAATACGGGACAAGGGCAAAGAGGGGCGGACAAGGGCAAAGAGGGGCGGACAAAGGCGGAAAATACGGGACAAGGGCAAAGAGGGGCGGACAAGGGCGGAGAATACGGGACAAGGGCAAAGAGGGGCGGACAAGGGCGGAGAATACGGGACAAGGGCAAAGAGGGGCGGACAAGGGCGGAGAATACGGGACAAGGGCAAAGAGGTTCGGACAAGGGCGTAGAATACGGGACAAGGGCAAAGAGGGGCGGACAAGGGCGGAGAATACGGGACAAGGGCAAAGAGGGGCGGACAAGGGCAAAGAGGGGCGGACAAGGGCAAAGAGGGGCGGACAAAGGCGGAAAATACGGGACAAGGGCAAAGAGGGGCGGACAAGGGCAAAGAGGGGCGGACAATGGCGGAAAATACGGGACAAGGGCAAAGAGGGTCGGACAAGGGCGGAGAATACGGGACAAGGGCAAAGAGGGGCGGACAAGGGCAAAGAGGGGCGGACAAGGGCAAAGAGGGGCGGACAAGGGCAAAGAGGGGCGGACAAGGGCAAAGAGGGGCGGACAAGGGCAAAGAGGGGCGGACAAGGGCGGAGAATACGGGACAAGGGCGGAGAATACGGGCGAACAAGGGCGGAGAATACGGGACAAGGGCGGAGAATACGGGACAAGGGCAAGGAGGGGCGGACAAGGGCGGAGAATACGGGACAAGGGCAAAGAGGGGCGGACAAGGGCAAAGAGGGGCGGACAAGGGCGGAGAATACGGGACAAGGGCAAAGAGGGGCGGACAAGGGCAAAGAGGGGCGGACAAGGGCAAAGAGGGGCGGACAAGGGCAAAGAGGGGCGGACAAGGGCAAAGAGGGGCGGACAAGGGCGGAGAATACGGGACAAGGGCAAAGAGGGGCGGACAAGGGCAAAGAGGGGCGGACAAGGGCAAAGAGGGGCGGACAAGGGCAAAGAGGGGCGGACAAGGGCAAAGAGGGGCGGACAAGGGCAAAGAGGGGCGGACAAGGGCAAAGAGGGGCGGACAAGGGCAAAGAGGGGCGGACAAGGGCAAAGAGGGGCGGACAAGGGCAAAGAGGGGCGGACAAGTGCGGAGAATACGGGACAAGGGCAAAGAGGGGCGGACAAGGGCAAAGAGGGGCGGACAAGGGCAAAGAGGGGCGGACAAGGGCAAAGAGGGGCGGACAAGGGCAAAGAGGGGCGGACAAGGGCAAAGAGGGGCGGACAAGGGCAAAGAGGGGCGGACAAGGGCAAAGAGGGGCGGACAAGGGCAAAGAGGGGCGGACAAGGGCAAAGAGGGGCGGACAAGGGCAAAGAGGGGCGGACAAGGGCAAAGAGGGGCGGACAAGGGCGGAGAATACGGGACAAGGGCAAAGAGGGGCGGACAAGGGCAAAGAGGGGCGGACAAGGGCAAAGAGGGGCGGACAAGGGCAAAGAGGGGCGGACAAGGGCAAAGAGGGGCGGACAAGGGCAAAGAGGGGCGGACAAGGGCAAAGAGGGGCGGACAAGGGCAAAGAGGGGCGGACAAGGGCAAAGAGGGGCGGACAAGGGCAAAGAGGGGCGGACAAGGGCAAAGAGGGGCGGACAAGGGCAAAGAGGGGCGGACAAGGGCAAAGAGGGGCGGACAAGGGCAAAGAGGGGCGGACAAGGGCAAAGAGGGGCGGACAAGGGCAAAGAGGGGCGGACAAGGGCAAAGAGGGGCGGACAAGGGCAAAGAGGGGCGGACAAGGGCAAAGAGGGGCGGACAAGGGCAAAGAGGGGCGGACAAGGGCAAAGAGGGGCGGACAAGGGCGGAGAATACGGGACAAGGGCAAAGAGGGGCGGACAAGGGCGGAGAATACGGGACAAGGGCAAAGAGGGGCGGACAAGGGCGGAGAATACGGGACAAGGGCAAAGAGGGGCGGACAAGGGCGGAGAATACGGGACAAGGGCAAAGAGGGGCGGACAAGGGCGGAGAATACGGGACAAGGGCAAAGAGGGGCGGACAAGGGCGGAGAATACGGGACAAGGGCAAAGAGGGGCGGACAAGGGCGGAGAATACGGGACAAGGGCAAAGAGGGGCGGACAAGGGCGGAGAATACGGGACAAGGGCAAAGAGGGGCGGACAAGGGCAAAGAGGGGCGGACAAGGGCAAAGAGGGGCGGACAAGGGCAAAGAGGGGCGGACAAGGGCAAAGAGGGGCGGACAAGGGCAAAGAGGGGCGGACAAGGGCAAAGAGGGGCGGACAAGGGCAAAGAGGGGCGGACAAGGGCAAAGAGGGGCGGACAAGGGCAAAGAGGGGCGGACAAGGGCAAAGAGGGGCGGACAAGGGCGGAGAATACGGGACAAGGGCAAAGAGGGGCGGACAAGGGCAAAGAGGGGCGGACAAGGGCAAAGAGGGGTGGACAAGGGCAAAGAGGGGCGGACAAGGGCAAAGAGGGGCGGACAAGGGCAAAGAGGGGCGGACAAGGGCGGAGAATACAGGACAAGGGCAAAGAGGGGCGGACAAGGGCAAAGAGGGGCGGACAAGGGCAAAGAGGGGCGGACAAGGGCAAAGAGGGGCGGACAAGGGCGGAGAATACGGGACAAGGGCAACGAGGGGCGGACAAGGGCAACGAGGGGCGGACAAGGGCAACGAGGGGCGGACAAGGGCAACGAGGGGCGGACAAGGGCAACGAGGGGCGGACAAGGGCAACGAGGGGCGGACAAGGGCGGAGAATACGGGACAAGGGCAAAGAGGGGCGGACAAGGGCGGAGAATACGGGACAAGGGCAAAGAGGGGCGGACAAGGGCGGAGAATACGGGACAAGGGCAAAGAGGGGCGGACAAGGGCGGAGAATACGGGACAAGGGCAAAGAGGGGCGGACAAGGGCGGAGAATACGGGACAAGGGCAAAGAGGGGCGGACAAGGGCAAAGAGGGGCGGACAAGGGCAAAGAGGGGCGGACAAGGGCAAAGAGGGGCGGACAAGGGCAAAGAGGGGCGGACAAGGGCAAAGAGGGGCGGACAAGGGCGGAGAATACGGGACAAGGGCAAAGAGGGGCGGACAAGGGCAAAGAGGGGCGGACAAGGGCAAAGAGGGGCGGACAAGGGCAAAGAGGGGCGGACAAGGGCAAAGAGGGGCGGACAAGGGCAAAGAGGGGCGGACAAGGGCAAAGAGGGGCGGACAAGGGCAAAGAGGGGCGGACAAGGGCGGAGAATACGGGACAAGGGCGGAGAATACGGGACAAGGGCGGAGAATACGGGACAAGGGCAAAGAGGGGCGGACAAGGGCGGAGTATACGGGACAAGGGCAAAGAGGGGCGGACAAGGGCAAAGAGGGGCGGACAAGGGCAAAGAGGGGCGGACAAGGGCAAAGAGGGGCGGACAAGGGCAAAGAGGGGCGGACAAGGGCAAAGAGGGGCGGACAAGGGCAAAGAGGGGCGGACAAGGGCAAAGAGGGGCGGACAAGGGCAAAGAGGGGCGGACAAGGGCAAAGAGGGGCGGACAAGTGCGGAGAACACGGGACAAGGGCAAAGAGGGGCGGACAAGGGCAAAGAGGGGCGGACAAGGGCAAAGAGGGGCGGACAAGGGCAAAGAGGGGCGGACAAGGGCAAAGAGGGGCGGACAAGGGCAAAGAGGGGCGGACAAGGGCAAAGAGGGGCGGACAAGGGCAAAGAGGGGCGGACAAGGGCAAAGAGGGGCGGACAAGGGCGGAGAATACGGGACAAGGGCGGAGAATACGGGACAAGGGTGGAGAATACGGGACAAGGGCAAAGAGGGGCGGACAAGGGTGGAGAATACGGGACAAGGGCAAAGAGGGGCGGACAAGGGTGGAGAATACGGGACAAGGGCAAAGAGGGGCGGACAAGGGTGGAGAATACGGGACAAGGGCAAAGAGGGGCGGACAAGGGCGGAGAATACGGGACAAGGGCAAAGAGGGGCGGACAAGGGCGGAGAATACGGGACAAGGGCAAAGAGGGGCGGACAAGGGCGGAGAATACGGGACAAGGGCAAAGAGGGGCGGACAAGGGCGGAGAATACGGGACAAGGGCAAAGAGGGGCGGACAAGGGCGGAGAATACGGGACAAGGGCAAAGAGGGGCGGACAAGGGCGGAGAATACGGGACAAGGGCAAAGAGGGGCGGACAAGGGCGGAGAATACGGGGACAAAGGGCAAAGAGGGGCGGACAAGGGCGGAGAATACGGGACAAGGGCAAAGAGGGGCGGACAAGGGCGGAGAATACGGGACAAGGGCAAAGAGGGGCGGACAAGGGCGGAGAATACGGGACAAGGGCAAAGAGGGGCGGACAAGGGCGGAGAATACGGGACAAGGGCAAAGAGGGGCGGACAAGGGCAAAGAGGGGCGGACAAGGGCAAAGAGGGGCGGACAAGGGCAAAGAGGGGCGGACAAGGGCAAAGAGGGGCGGACAAGGGCAAAGAGGGGCGGACAAGGGCAAAGAGGGGCGGACAAGGGCAAAGAGGGGCGGACAAGGGCAAAGAGGGGCGGACAAGGGCAAAGAGGGGCGGACAAGGGCAAAGAGGGGCGGACAAGGGCAAAGAGGGGCGGACAAGGGCAAAGAGGGGCGGACAAGGGCAAAGAGGGGCGGACAAGGGCAAAGAGGGGCGGACAAGGGCAAAGAGGGGCGGACAAGGGCAAAGAGGGGCGGACAAGGGCAAAGAGGGGCGGACAAGGGCGGAGAATACGGGACAAGGGCAAAGAGGGGCGGACAAGGGCGGAGAATACGGGACAAGGGCAAAGAGGGGCGGACAAGGGCGGAGAATACGGGACAAGGGCAAAGAGGGGCGGACAAGGGCAAAGAGGGGCGGACAAGGGCAAAGAGGGGCGGACAAGGGCAAAGAGGGGCGGACAAGGGCAAAGAGGGGCGGACAAGGGCAAAGAGGGGCGGACAAGGGCAAAGAGGGGCGGACAAGGGCAAAGAGGGGCGGACAAGGGCAAAGAGGGGCGGACAAGGGCAAAGAGGGGCGGACAAGGGCGGAGAATACGGGACAAGGGCAAAGAGGGGCGGACAAGGGCGGAGAATACGGGACAAGGGCAAAGAGGGGCGGACAAGGGCGGAGAATACGGGACAAGGGCAAAGAGGGGCGGACGAGGGCAAAGAGGGGCGGACAAGGGCAAAGAGGGGCGGACAAGGGCAAAGAGGGGCGGACAAGGGCAAAGAGGGGCGGACAAGGGCAAAGAGGGGCGGACAAGGGCAAAGAGGGGCGGACAAGGGCAAAGAGGGGCGGACAAGGGCGGAGAATACGGGACAAGGGCAAAGAGGGGCGGACAAGGGCGGAGAATACGGGACAAGGGCAAAGAGGGGCGGACAAGGGCGGAGAATACGGGACAAGGGCAAAGAGGGGCGGACAAGGGCGGAGAATACGGGACAAGGGCAAAGAGGGGCGGACAAGGGCGGAGAATACGGGACAAGGGCAAAGAGGGGCGGACAAGGGCGGAGAATACGGGACAAGGGCAAAGAGGGGCGGACAAGGGCGGAGAATACGGGACAAGGGCAAAGAGGGGCGGACAAGGGCGGAGAATACGGGACAAGGGCAAAGAGGGGCGGACAAGGGCGGAGAATACGGGACAAGGGCAAAGAGGGGCGGACAAGGGCAAAGAGGGGCGGACAAGGGCAAAGAGGGGCGGACAAGGGCAAAGAGGGGCGGACAAGGGCAAAGAGGGGCGGACAAGGGCAAAGAGGGGCGGACAAGGGCAAAGAGGGGCGGACAAGGGCAAAGAGGGGCGGACAAGGGCAAAGAGGGGCGGACAAGGGCAAAGAGGGGCGGACAAGGGCAAAGAGGGGCGGACAAGGGCAAAGAGGGGCGGACAAGGGCAAAGAGGGGCGGACAAGGGCGGAGAATACGGGACAAGGGCAAAGAGGGGCGGACAAGGGCGGAGAATACGGGACAAGGGCAAAGAGGGGCGGACAAGGGCGGAGAATACGGGACAAGGGCAAAGAGGGGCGGACAAGGGCAAAGAGGGGCGGACAAGGGCAAAGAGGGGCGGACAAGGGCAAAGAGGGGCGGACAAGGGCAAAGAGGGGCGGACAAGGGCGGAGAATACGGGACAAGGGCAAAGAGGGGCGGACAAGGGCAAAGAGGGGAGGACAAGGGCAAAGAGGGGCGGACAAGGGCAAAGAGGGGCGGACAAGGGCAAAGAGGGGCGGACAAGGGCAAAGAGGGGCGGACAAGGGCAAAGAGGGGCGGACAAGGGCAAAGAGGGGCGGACAAGGGCAAAGAGGGGCGGACAAGGGCAAAGAGGGGCGGACAAGGGCAAAGAGGGGCGGACAAGGGCAAAGAGGGGCGGACAAGGGCAAAGAGGGGCGGACAAGGGCAAAGAGGGGCGGACAAGGGCGGAGAATACGGGACAAGGGCAAAGAGGGGCGGACAAGGGCGGAGAATACGGGACAAGGGCAAAGAGGGGCGGACAAGGGCGGAGAATACGGGACAAGGGCAAAGAGGGGCGGACAAGGGCAAAGAGGGGCGGACAAGGGCAAAGAGGGGCGGACAAGGGCAAAGAGGGGCGGACAAGGGCAAAGAGGGGCGGACAAGGGCAAAGAGGGGCGGACAAGGGCAAAGAGGGGCGGACAAGGGCGGAGAATACGGGACAAGGGCAAAGAGGGGCGGACAAGGGCAAAGAGGGGCGGACAAGGGCAAAGAGGGGCGGACAAGGGCAAAGAGGGGCGGACAAGGGCAAAGAGGGGCGGACAAGGGCAAAGAGGGGCGGACAAGGGCAAAGAGGGGCGGACAAGGGCAAAGAGGGGCGGACAAGGGCAAAGAGGGGCGGACAAGGGCAAAGAGGGGCGGACAAGTGCGGAGAATACGGGACAAGGGCAAAGAGGGGCGGACAAGGGCAAAGAGGGGCGGACAAGGGCAAAGAGGGGCGGACAAGGGCAAAGAGGGGCGGACAAGGGCAAAGAGGGGCGGACAAGGGCAAAGAGGGGCGGACAAGGGCAAAGAGGGGCGGACAAGGGCAAAGAGGGGCGGACAAGGGCAAAGAGGGGCGGACAAGGGCAAAGAGGGGCGGACAAGGGCAAAGAGGGGCGGACAAGGGCAAAGAGGGGCGGACAAGGGCAAAGAGGGGCGGACAAGGGCAAAGAGGGGCGGACAAGGGCAAAGAGGGGCGGACAAGGGCAAAGAGGGGCGGACAAGGGCAAAGAGGGGCGGACAAGGGCAAAGAGGGGCGGACAAGGGCAAAGAGGGGCGGACAAGGGCAAAGAGGGGCGGACAAGTGCGGAGAATACGGGACAAGGGCAAAGAGGGGCGGACAAGGGCAAAGAGGGGCGGACAAGGGCAAAGAGGGGCGGACAAGGGCAAAGAGGGGCGGACAAGGGCAAAGAGGGGCGGACAAGGGCAAAGAGGGGCGGACAAGGGCAAAGAGGGGCGGACAAGGGCAAAGAGGGGCGGACAAGGGCAAAGAGGGGCGGACAAGGGCAAAGAGGGGCGGACAAGGGCGGAGAATACGGGACAAGGGTAAAGAGGGGCGGACAAGGGCGGAGAATACGGGACAAGGGCAAAGAGGGGCGGACAAGGGCAAAGAGGGGCGGACAAGGGCAAAGAGGGGCGGACAAGGGCAAAGAGGGGCGGACAAGGGCAAAGAGGGGCGGACAAGGGCGGAGAATACGGGACAAGGGCAAAGAGGGGCGGACAAGGGCAAAGAGGGGCGGACAAGGGCAAAGAGGGGCGGACAAGGGCAAAGAGGGGCGGACAAGGGCAAAGAGGGGCGGACAAGGGCAAAGAGGGGCGGACAAGGGCGGAGAATACGGGACAAGGGCAAAGAGGGGCGGACAAGGGCAAAGAGGGGCGGACAAGGGCAAAGAGGGGCGGACAAGGGCAAAGAGGGGCGGACAAGGGCAAAGAGGGGCGGACAAGGGCAAAGAGGGGCGGACAAGGGCAAAGAGGGGCGGACAAGGGCAAAGAGGGGCGGACAAGGGCGGAGAATACGGGACAAGGGCAAAGAGGGGCGGACAAGGGCAAAGAGGGGCGGACAAGGGCAAAGAGGGGCGGACAAGGGCAAAGAGGGGCGGACAAGGGCAAAGAGGGGCGGACAAGGGCAAAGAGGGGCGGACAAGGGCAAAGAGGGGCGGACAAGGGCAAAGAGGGGCGGACAAGGGCAAAGAGGGGCGGACAAGGGCAAAGAGGGGCGGACAAGGGCAAAGAGGGGCGGACAAGGGCAAAGAGGGGCGGACAAGGGCAGAGAATACGGGACAAGGGCAAAGAGGGGCGGACAAGGGCAAAGAGGGGCGGACAAGGGCGGAGAATACGGGACAAGGGCAAAGTGGGGCGGACAAGGGCAAAGAGGGGCGGACAAGGGCAAAGAGGGGCGGACAAGGGCAAAGAGGGGCGGACAAGGGCAAAGAGGGGCGGACAAGGGCAAAGAGGGGCGGACAAGTGCGGAGAATACGGGACAAGGGCAAAGAGGGGCGGACAAGGGCAAAGAGGGGCGGACAAGGGCGGAGAATACGGGACAAGGGCAAAGAGGGCGGACAAGGGCAAAGAGGGGCGGACAAGGGCAAAGAGGGGCGGAC